>NW_021604576.1:10885325-10904838 GCF_004785775.1 Grammomys surdaster | reverse complement strand
GTAATTAAAGTAATGAATCTACACACTTCTACTCTAGCATCTCTGTGCACATGACATGTTATTAGTAATAAATAATCCTTATATCCCTACCCAATTACTTTGTTTTCATTTAGAATCATTTCCTCTAATTCTAAATTTGTCTAAATGTGCTGTGAATGGGTCCTTTATCTTTCACTCCTGTGACCCTATTCGTCATGGAATTTTCAAAGCTGTCTCATATGACATCTTTTTGTTGTTATTGTTGTTGCTGTTTTTTTTTTCCTGAAAAATAGGAAGCAGTCCTTCCCAAGGTGTCAGTGTGGGGAGTATCAGCCATGTTCACCTAAGGAAGATTTTAAACACAGAATATGAAATTTTTATTATTATCTCACTGCATTTAAACTGACAGTAATGTTTAACTATTTTTATCTGCTTTTCCTTCCTTTTCCTCTCAGTAGTTTTTGATGATATGGGAGAGCCATTTCCAATTTCTTTTTGCTAGTTGTCAACGTGAACCATATAGAAAGTTTACAAGATGTCAAAAGAGTGTGTGTGCTTGGCTTTGAAATTGAAATTATTTTTATTTGACATTTCTACATCAAATACTACTATTTGAGCTTTAAAGAAGCTCACCTGGATTCACTTTCTTGTGGCAGATGATAGTGATACATAGACAGGAACTTGGTCATAGTCTTATAACTGTTGAGGGTGATACATAGACTATTTGTGTATAGCTATGTCTTCTTTATAAGTAAGAATTCCAGATGAAGACTGGAAAACTATGTGCATGTTCCTGCCATGTCAGATGACTCTGGGGAGACCTCAGTAGCTATGCCCTTTGTAGTTGCTCTCTTCCATGAGTTTCTCTCTGCACAAAGTACAGTTTGACTAAAATTACATTCTCTGAAAAGATACTACTCGAGCTTCTTAGCAGTGGTTGAAACTTAACAGTTTTCACAAATGCTGTCCTTCCCTTTTGTTGTGCGACATCTGCCTAGTTATCAGTGGTTCGAGCCAGTGTGCTTATAGAAGGAAACTGGATAGGAACCCAAGGCTTGTGCCTGTAGAAACAATAGTATTTCAGTCTTTCCAGTATACATATTGCTTCTCTCAGGATAGACTTTTCATAATGAGTCATCCTGATTTTAAATAATATTATTTTAATGCAGCCTTATATATCTTTAATCTATTGGTAGTATTATTGTTCAACCTATTTGCTGATTATTTAGATGAAAATATAAAAAGAATTATTATTATTATTATTATCATTATCATTATTATTATTATTATTAATGAAAAGTTTCCAAATGCTTAAAATGTACCAAGAAGTTGTGTTTTTTTTACCAGGGCTAATGTGTTTGCCACCATGGTTGGAGGCTTAGTCTAACTAGACTTTAAAAATTATTGCCACTGTGATGTCTGCTATTATTTTGTATCCTTAAATTTCTCTTGTTTCTTTGGTTAGGATAGATGAATCTTCTAGGAGGCCCTGTTCTTTATCCAATGCTCATTTAAAAACTGTCCAAGGAGAGCCCTTTGCAGAAGCTCCCTGAGCCTCCTCAGCCAGTAGCAGACACCTTGGTAACTTCTGACACATGAATGCTGATGTAGCATCTCCTCCCCCAATACCCACTCCACCCCCATGCTCAGAGAAGAAAAAAGAAACTTCCAGATCATCGTGTGGGCTCCTTTCTTTGCCTTTTCAAAGCAACCCCCAGCCCAGGTCCAGTCTGAAATAAAACAAAGAGATTCTTTGTTCTCCTTTGTGCACTGTATTCCCTAAAAGTCTCTCTAGAAATGTAAACCAGTTCATTAAAGATTAATTGGTGAGGATGGGCTCTGTCAAGTGTCTGCATAGCCTTGCCTTTCAGCATTCACATTTCCATGTGTTCTGTCCCCTGTTGTAAACACAGTTGAGGAAACCCCTGGTGCTCTCTTCTTCAGTGACCAGCCCTACATAGCAGAAGTCCAGCATCCCCCCACCCCCGCTGTACTGAACTCTCTGTTTATTTTCCTTTTTGAAACAAGGTGTCTTGGGCTTGCCTCTACTTCACCAATTTTTCTTCTCAGCCTATAATGTATTAAAATTATAGGCAAGTATCATCACATTCAGCCTTTCCAGTAATTTTGTATTAACTACTGAACTTTTCAAACTACATTTTTATGTACATTTTATTATTTAGAACAATTTTCTAATTAAAATATATTTGATCATAGTCTTTTCTTGTCACAAGTCCTTCCAGATTCTCTCTCCCTCCCTACCCACCCAACTTCAGCTTCTTTCTCAAAACCCAAAGACCCAATATAACAACAAAACCTCCCAAAAGCAACAATATGAAACACTACATAAACAAAACAACAAATACAACAACAAAACCTCACTGAACTGTAACCAAATAAAAGCACACAGGCACAGACACATATGCACACACCAAAACAAAACCAGAAAAAAAACAAAACAAAAATGAGAAAAACCCTATTGGAGTCCATTACACGTTGGACTTCTCCTGATCATGGGGCATACACTGGATTGGAAGATATACCCAGTGTCACTCCATTGGAGAAAATTGATTTTCTCTCTCCAGCAGGTATAAATGACAATTCAGTTGTTAATCTTTACGGTAGTAGCTAAGTTTTATTTCATTCATTCATTCATTCATTCATTCATTCATTCATTTTTAAAGATAAGAAAAAATATAATATAATAAAAAATTAAAAGATCAGAGTTGGACAAGACAAACCAACAGATGAAAAAGAGCCCAAGAGAAGGAACAAGATTCAGAGACTCACTCATTCACACTCAGGAATCCTCTAAAAACAGTAAAGTGGAAGTCATAAGATAATTGAGCAGGGCCTGATACTGATGGGTGCAGGCCCTGTGCATGCTGCTGCTGCCACAGTTTCTGTAGGTTCGTGAGCTTTGCTCATGGTTATTCAGAGAGCCTTGTTTTCTTAGTGTCTTCCATCCCCTCTGGTCCCTAAATTCTTTCTGCCTCCTCTTCCTCAGGGTTTCCTGAGCTCTGAGGGGAGGGATTAGATGGAGACAAAGACATCTTATTAAAGGCTGAGTCTTCCAAAGTCTCTGAACTTTCTGCATAGTATCTGGCTGCGGATCTCTATATTTGGTTCCATCTGCTGCAGGAGGAAGCTTTTCTGATGATGGCATAGATGCACAGATCTATGCGTGTAGCAGAATATCATTAGGAGTCATTTTATCACTACATTTTTTTCTTTTTATTTGGACTTATATTATTTGGCTTTATACTAGACCTTGGGCTATCTATTCCCAGGTTCCTGGTTGCCCAAGCAGTATTGTGTATGGGTTCCATTTTAGGGTGTGGATCTAAAGTTGGATCAGTTATCAGTTGACTACTCCCATAAACGTTCAGCTACTGTTACCCTAGCATATCTTGTAGTAGGTATACAATTGTAGATAAAGGATTGTGGCTGGATTGATGTTTATATTTCTTCTTTGATACCATTCATACAGAGTACCTTTCTGTACCAAAGACACTGGAACATATGTTGAAGGCTTTATGTTGGCACCAGCTTCATCTCACCCTGTTCAATGAATTGTGTAGATGTGTTCCACAGTGGGGTCTTGTTGATGGTTTCTGGAGAGTAACTTATAGACTTGGCATCAGGCTAGGTTGTTTGAGGACTCCCATGGGCTCCCTTTGACCAACAACTCCATTAGGATTAACCCTGGTACTGGAAGCTTCGTTGGGCAACAAGAGATGGCCAGTTAGGACTGTGTCTCACTCATTATTTGCTGATTTTTATTTTAATTGCCTTCTTATTTGTATGTATTTTAGGAAGTTTCTACTGTGTTAGGTTTCCACACTACCTCCACAAATGCCCCTTAATTTTATATATATTTCCACATATTCCCTGTCATAAGCCCTTCTTGCCTCTCCCTCCCCATTTGATCCTCCCATTCCAGGCCTTCCTCATACGTAAATATCGATTCTGTTTACCTTTCCTACTGAGATCTATCTGTTTTCTCTAGTTCCTTTTCTATGCTTATAGTCTGTGGTTCTGTGGAGTGTAGCTTGATTATCATTGGGATAACAGCTCTACATATAATCCACATATAAGTGAATACACACCATATTTGTCTTTCTGAGTCTAGAATACCTGACTCAGGAAGATTATTTTTTCTAGTTCCAAGCATTTGCCTGTAAATTCATGATGTCATTTTTTTTCTAACAACCAGGTAATACTCCATTGTGTAAATGTACCACATTTTCTTTACCCATTCTTCTGTTGAGGGACACTAGGTTATTTTCAATTTCTGACTTTTTTTTTTAAAGAATAGAGCAACAATGAACATTATTAACAAATGTCTCTGTGGTAGGATGAAGGATCCTTGGAGTGTATACTCAAAAATGATAGCTTGATCTTGAAGTAGACGAATTCTTGTCCTCCTGAGGAACCACCACACTGATTTCTATTGTGGCTGTATGAGTTTGCACTCCCATAGCAAAGAAGGTGTTTCTTTCTCCACATCCGCACTAGCAAGAGCTCCTACTTGTTTTGTTGATCTTAGCCATTCTGAGAGGTGTAAGATGAAATCTCAAAGTAGTTTTGATTTACATTTCATTAATGGCCAAGGAACATTTATTTAACAGTTTCTCAGCCATTTGAGTTTTCTCTATTGAGAATTCTCTGTTTATATCTTTAATTCATTTTTTAATTGGATTGTTTTTTCTTGATGTCTAGCTTCTTGAGTTCTTTATATATTATGGATACAAATGCTCTATCAGATGTATAGTTAGTAAAATCCTTATCCCATTCTGTAGACTGCAGCTTTGTTGGAATGATGGTGTCCTTTGTCATGTAGAAGCTTTTCAGTTTCATAAGGTCCCATTTGTGAATTGTCAATCTTTGTGTTAATGGTGTTCTGTTCAGAAAGTCTTCTTCTGTGCCTATGAGTTCAAGTCTGTTCTCCACTTTCTCTTCTACCAGGTTCAGTATATCTCGTTTTATGTTGAGGACTTTGATCCATTTGGAGTTAAGTTTTGTGCTGGGTAATGAGTCTGAATCTATTTACCTTCTTCTATATGCAGACATCCAGTTTGACCAGCAGTATTTGATGAAGATGCTGTCTTACTTCCAGTGTGTGTTTCTGGCCTCTTTATCAAAAATTATGTATTTATAGGTGTGTGGATTTCTATATGAGTCTTCAGTTAGATTTCATTGATCATTTTTTTGTCTGCTTTTGTGCCAATACCATGCTGTATTTATTTCTATATCTTTGTGATGCAATTTGAAATCACGGATGGTGATACCTCTAGTAATCATCATCATCATCACCACCATCACCATCATCATCCAGGATTGTTTTATCTACCCTGAGATTTCCATGTGAAGCATAAAATTATCCTTTTAAGACATGTGAAGAATTATATTGGAGTTTTTAATGAAGATTACATTAAATCTGTAGATTGTTTTTGGTAGGAAGGCTGTTTTTATTATATTAATCCTATTGAAACATGAGCATGGGAGATCTTTCTACGTTCTGATATCTCCTTAAATGTATTTTCTTCAGTTACATATATTTTTGGTTCACTTGCTTGACTAGAGATATCCCAAGATACTTTGGATTATTTGAGGCTATTGTGATAGGTGTTGTTTCCCTGATCTCTTTCTGAGATCATTTGTCATTTGTCATTTGTATAGAAAAGGGTTACTGATTTCTGTGAATTAATTTTGTAGCTAGATACTTCTCTGAAAGTGTTTATCAGTTACAGGCGTTTCTGAGTGGAATATTTTCAGGTCACGTATGCATACTATCCTATCATCTGCAAATAAAGATGTTTTGATGTCTTCCTTTTCATTTTGTATCCCTTTGATCTCCTTCAGTTTTGGATTGTGATAGCTAAGGATTTCAAGGACTGTGTTGAGTAAGTATACATAGAGAGGACAACATTCTCTTGCTCCCGATTTTAGTGGAATTGCTTTGAGTGTCTCTATGTAAGTTGATGCTGGCTGTGAGCTTGCTGTAAATTTCCTTATATCCTTATGATTCTCTAAATTTCCTTGGTGTCTGTTATGTTCCCTGGCTCTATTATTTCTAATTTTTGTTAATTTGGTTCCTCCTTCTCCCCTTTTTAGTTAATTTGGATAATAAAAGTAATGAATATTATTTATTTTTCAATAAATATAAGATTTGCTGATTTTTTCCCAAAGGATCAGCTCTTTGTTTCACTGATTCTTTGTTTTGTAGGTGTGTGTGTGTTTATTTGTTTCTATTTCATGGATTCCCACCCTGAATTTGATTATTTCATGCCATCTGCTTTTTGGGGGGTGTAATTTTATATTTGTTGTTGTTCTGGACCTTGCAGGTGTACCTTTAAGTTGTTAGTATAAGATCACTCCAATCTTTTTTATTTAAGTAGTTAGTACAAAGCTTGTTAGAACAGCCCTCATTGTGTCCCATAAGTTTAGATATGCTATATATTCATTTTCATTGAGTTCTAAAAAGTCTTTAATTTCTTTTGTAATTTCTGTCTTGACTCCTTCTGTATTCATTAGTGACTTGTTCAGTTCCCATGAGTTTGTAAGCTTCCTGTTGTTTCTGTTATTGTTGATATCCAGCTTTAATCTTGGTGGTCAGATAGGGTGCAAAGTGTTGTTTCAATTTTGCTGTATCTGTTGAGACTTGCTCTGTGTCCCAGTACATGGTCTGGTTTAGAGAAAGTGTCTCAAAGTACTGAAAAGAAGGCATATTCTCTTGTGTTTGAATGACTGTTAGGTTCATTTTGCCTATAGTGTCATCTAGCTTAATCATTTTTCTGTTTAGGTTTTGTCTGATGACTATTGGTGAGCATATGTTATTGACATCTTCCAGTATCAATGTGTGAGGGTCAATATGTGATTTAAGCTGTAGTAGTGTGTCTTTTTTTTTTTTTAACAAACTTGGGTGTTCTTGTGCTTAGGGCATAGACATTAAGAATTATAATGTCCCCTTGGTGGATTTTTTTTCCATTAATAAGTATATAGTATCCCTCCCTATCTCTTCTAATTAATTTTGGGTTGAAGTTTATTTTGTGAGATATTAAAATGGATACACTAGTTTGCTTCTTAAGTCTATTAGCTTGTAATATCTTATTCCATACTTTTACTCTGAGGTGATATCTTTACTTGAAGCTTAGGCATGTTCCTTGGATGTAGTAGAAGACTGGATCCTGTTTTCACAAATATTATGTTTGTCTGTGACTTTTTACCTAACGTTGAGAGTTATCAATGAGCAGTGCTTATTGATTCCTGTTTTGTTATTGTTGTTGTTATTGTTGTTGTTGTATGGTGGTGGAGGCAGTGGTGATAGTAATTGTGGTGGTGGTGGTGGTAGTGGTGTGTGTGTGTGTGTGTGTGTGTGTGTGTGTGTGTGTGTTTGTGACACATTAAGAATTATTTTTTTACTTTGCTGGTCTAGAATTTTACTTCCCTGTGTTTTCTGGTATGTAATTAACCTCTTGAGGTTGGATTTTACCTTTTAGCGTCTTCTGTACTGCTCGATTTATATGTAGACATTTCTTATATTTGACTTGATTATGGAATGTCTTATTTTTCCCGCCTATGGTAACTGAAAGTTTTGCTGAATGTAGTAGTCTGGGGGGTTGGTGCTGGGGTGGCATTTGTGGTCTCTTAGAGTCTGCAGCAGATCTGTCCAGATCCTTCCAGCTTTTAGAGTCTCCAGGGAGAAGTTAGGAGTTGTTCTAATCAGTCTGCCTTTATATGTTACTTGGTCTTTACCTGTTGCAAATTTTAATATTCTTTCTTTGATCTGTGCATTGAGTATTTTGATTGTTATGTGCTGAGGGGCCTTTCTTTTCTGGGTCAGTATATTTGGTGTTCTGTGTGCTTCTTGCACTTTGATAGATAGCGTTTCCTTACTTATGTTAGGGAAATTTTCTTCTACAATTTTGTTAAAAATATTTTCTGTGCCTTTGACTTGTGTTTCTTCTCCTTTCTGTGTTCCTATTATTCTTATATTTGATCTTTGCATGGTGTCTTAGATTTTCTGGGTGTTTGTGCCAGTTTTGTAGATTTATCATTTTCTTTCATTGAGGTATTCATTTCTTTTATTTTTTGTCTCCAGTGCTGAGCTGCTCTGTTCATCTCTTGTGTTCTGCTGATGAAGCTTGCCTCTTAGATTCCTTTTCAAATTTCTAAAGTTTTCATTTCCAGATTTCCCTCAGTTTGTGTTTTCTTTATTGATTTTATTTCCACTTTCAGTTCTTGAGTGGTTTTATTGGTTTCATTCCACTGTTCGTTTTTCATAGGTTCTTTAAGGGATTTACTTCTTCTTTAAGGACTTCTATCATATTCATAAAGGGTATTTTAAGGTCTGTTTCTTGTGCTTCAGTTACATTTGAATATTCAGGCCCTGCTGTGGTAGGGTTACTGAGCTCTAGTTAAAACATTTGAGGTTTTCTTGGCTGTTTTTGGTTGTGTTTTTATGATGGCATCAAAGCATCCAGCATTGGGAAGACTGTAATTCTAGTGCTTCTATCTGGACCCGTCTTGGGTGGGTATTTTGTTCCTTGAGTTTTGTTTCCTCTTCAGTTCTTAGGAGAGTTTGGCAGCTGTGTGCTGCCTGTAGCACAACCTTATGGTGTACTTATAGGTATGGGCATTGGGGTTTCCAGGTAAGTTGTGTTTCTGAGTATTGGGAGCTGATACTCGGGAATGGAAATGTGCTGGGGCTGATGGAATAGGGACTCCAAAGAGGAAGGAGAGCATGGAGTTCTGTGAGGATCTGCTTATTTAGTACCTTGGGAATGGAGGCAAAGAGTGATAAGATGCCAGAGCAGAAGTTCTGCTACAGAGCTGGAGATAAGACTAGAGGATTAGACTTGGAAGAGTGGAGGGAGAGGTGAATATCTGTCATTAGCCTACTTGCTTTCCTGAACAGAGGGGTCTGTGGGTTTCCATGGAGTACCTGCCGTGAAGTTTATGAAGGGTTGGACAAAGCAAGGGGTGAGGGGAAGGAAATTTTGGAAGAAAAGATCTGTGTGATAGACTGTAGATGAAGGCAGGGAGAAAGGAAAGCTTCAGCAGGTATGCAGAGCTGGAGATGACACTGGGGGATGATTTGAAGGACCAGAAGGAGAGGTGATGATCTATAACTAGTCTGCCTGCTTCCCTGGCTGGAGTGGCCAGTGAGGTCCTAGGGCAGGAGTTGGAGGCCAGCATAAAGCAAAAAGTTGGAAAAGAGGTCAGAAAGATCTGTGCAGTCGACTGTAGACCAGGACAAGAGGGAAGAAAGGGGTGCCATCAACAGGTGCAGGCTGCAGAACTAGGGTTGAGACTGGGAATTGGATTTGGAGCAGCTGGGGCCGGGTGTGTTTGGGGAGGTGAAGATCTGGAGTTTGCCTACCTGTTTTCCTGACCAGAGTAGTCTGTAGGTCTCCAGGAAGTAGGGCCGGGTTTTCCCCCTAAATGGCACATGAGTAGTTCAAACTATATATTATAATGTGCTGTAAGGGTGCATATTGATCTGCTTGTTGTCTATCAATTCATGTGGTGTTTTAGATGTGCAACCTTGCAGTCTGCTTCACAATTGTCTCACATGTCTTTCATCTGCCCCTGAAGTTATTTCCTGTCATTAGATACCCACCATTCCTGCTAAAAGAATGACTCCCAAGTGGGTTTCTTGTTTCTAGCCTCTCTCCATGGCAAGCCACATTCCCTTGAGTATCATTATCTTTCCAGGGAAGGGAGCCAGCATTTGCAGAGGGCCTGTTCTCACTTAATGGTTTATAAGGCCTTGCATTTCCACTCTGCCAAGTAGCCCTTTAAGTCAAGTGACATCGTTTTTAACAGATGGAGGAGTTTACTTTCAGAATTAGTGTAGATTTAATTTACAAATGGCCTCTAGCTACCTATTGGTATATCTCAGCACATTAGTTTACCTACACAAGTCTTGTCTCTGTGGCTGGACCTGTTCTTTCCCAGTCTGTTTCCAGCCAACCTGCCTTTTGGAGAATCCTAATGCAGATGTTAAATATGGGGACTTGCCATTAGAGAAGTCTGGTTATAGGAGATCCCCAGTAGCAGACAAATGCTTTCAGTTCTCTGTAAACTATACCCTGGTGGTAGGGGTGGAGAAGCAGAGAAGCACAAACATGCATGTTCCTCTGCTGAGAATTCCACAACTCAAGGATGTTAACCATGGATTTGTGTTATGTCCCCTGAAAGATACCCATTAGGATTCCAAGGGTTCCATCTTTTGAAGGGAGGAGAAACTTCTGTAGGATTCATGTCTCTTGCTAAGATGATAAAATCTCTTGTCCAATTAATAGTAGCATCCTTTGTTTCATCAGGTATCACAGTTTTTATAATGACATGCAACTAAAATGCAGTAATAAAGCAAGCATCCTGTAGGCTCTTCCAATAAAACCACCAAAGCAGTTAAAGGAACAGGCTGCCAGTATCTATTCATAGGCAGCAGGTGGCAGTGTGAATCCATCAAAATTCAGTAGTTCTTTTAAAGCAAAAATCAGAGGGAAAATGGAAAGAAAAATTATTTATTTTGCTACATATTAGTCTTCTGACCCAATCAGTAAAAAAGTCATTATTCACACCACACTGGGCAATATGCATTGTAATTTTTAACAAATAATAGGAAACTGTTAATGTGTTCACAGGAAATGCAGTTTTGTCTCGGGCTTCTATGGTCATTTATCACCGCACTTTGTGAAATCACTCATTTGTTCTAATTTGAATGTAAATGACTCTAAGGTTTTACAAATAAGGTGACAGACTCACATAAATGTAATTGCAGGGTTCATCTCCTTCTTTTTATATATCACTCATTAGGTTATGAATTAAATACATCGTATTAAACCAGGGGCATGTCCAATGATGATATTGTAATGGCAAATTACTCTATGCTATTAGAGGTGTATTTTTTATTCATGGACATTAATTTGTCATTAAGCAGCATTAGTTTAGCACTTTTATGTGAAAGACGTGACCTGCAAGAGGAGACATGCTGCTAGGTTCTGAGAGAAGGGAACTCAAGGGGCATAGGTAGAGCATTTTATCTCTGTAGGGAAATACACAGAGTGTTTGTTTCTTGTTTTGTTTTGTTTTCTTCTGTTGCAAGCATTATACTGGTCACTTCCTCAGACAAAAGGTGTTCTCTGTATAGTACTTGTACCTGGGTAATCTAGTACTTAAAGCCTAGATGCTTGTTACTCATCTTTGGGTAGCTGAGAACTAACCTGAGGAAAATCTCTAGTGTAGATGGCAATTCCCCACTCCATCCTCTGTCTTCTCGTCCCCTGACCATGCCTATTTGTCATCCTACATCCTCACTTAGCTGTACACTAAGTGGACCACATAGAAAATTGGGCCTTTTTTCCCCCTTTGGTGAAGGTACAAACATTTAAAGACTTTTATTCTCTCCTGAGGGTTTGGGGAAATTTTCTGGGTAATTTTGTCCCTGTTTTTATAAATTCCAGTCTTACAGTTTCCCTTTTAACTAAGAAAAGAGTTTTCTAGTTGCAGCATCAGGAGGCTCTGTCTCTGAGACATCATCTCTGACCCTGACACTCTCTTCAGATAGCATTTGACTCATCCTCCACAGGGTTCCTTATGACTAGGAAATGCCTTTCCTTGCTTTTACCCTGGGAGGTTTTGGGTTCAAGTTTTAGGACCTCATCTTCCACCAGTTTCAGATTTCCTTTCCCTTTCTCCACATTACATAAACTGAGAATGTGTGAAGGGAACAGAACTTACCTTCATTCAGTAATTTTTATCTGCTTTTGAATATTAATATATTAAATAATGGTATGGCGATTATCTAAGCAGTGTTCTATTACTTTTACTTACTGAATACATTCTGTTCAGTTGGAAATACTTCCTACAGTGACTGAACTTGATGGTTAGGAGCTTATAGATTTCACAGTGTTATAATAAATTATTATGTCTAAACTAAATAATGCAGTAGTGACTTGTTAGAGGTTCTTCGAAACAATATGTTATTATAATTTTAATTATTAAATTAGCAATATTTCTAAATATATAGTGGATATTCTATATAAAATAATTTATCCTCAAGGTTGAAAAGTTATAAGCCATACTCATTTTTCTCTAACACTGAGCTATGTTTTTCTATTAGAGAAGATAGATGATTATGCCCACATATATATTTAATATGGCTCTAATCCAGTATACTAACCACATGCCCTTCCTTGCTTTCCTTGAGCTGATACCCTTGCATTTAGTGCATATTAAAGTATAACCTTTGAAAAAGATATTATAAACAGTTTAATCTTTTTGCTTCTTTCTAAGTGAAAATTATTAGGGAGGCTATAAATGTACCAAATCCAAGTCAGCCATGAGCTAATTGTTTGTTCTAATCAAGAATATTTGTCACCTAGCACGGGTAATCCAGAATGTCAGGTTTGCCAAACATCACTCATGCTTGGCTCCAGGAATGCATCTAAGGTCTCCAGTAGCCATTTCAGGATCCCAATTAATTTCTTCTTATGCTATTGTGTTGGCTTTCATTCTGAAAGCTCACACCAAAGAATGCCAGCAAGTGACAGCCCTGGGGTACACCGTCTGATGAGAGAGTAATTTCAGCATTCTAATTTGTTATATGGATAATTTGGGGTTAATTGTATCTTCTTTGTGAGTTTTCAAAGAAAAGAAAGAAATATTGAAGGGTTTTTCCAATATCTGTACTTTCCATTTAAGCTAACTGTTGTGATCGAGGCAACAAACAAAAGCAAACCCACTCCCCAGCCCCAAATCTGACTTTTGTGAATGCATTTTTTTTCTAAAAATAAAAATTCTTCCAATGTCTTGTGGGTTCTGGACTTCAGAATCAACGAATGAAGCAACCAAATGTGTATCTCACTTTCTTCCATTCACACCACTTGAAATGAGGGGTGGTTAAAAGGAAATCTGTGTTTCCTTAGAGATACTCAATCTCACACCCATCTTCCACCTGTCTGTTTTTACACACAATGAGATGTGTGCTCTCTACACTGAAGCTCAAATCTCTTCAGCTTTTACTGAATGAGTAGTTCTTCTTTCATATGTCTTTAGTCACCCAGACTGGAAATCCTAGACTGCTCCATGAATTTGTGATTCTGGCTCAACTTTATTGCTTTGGCCTCTAAAACCATTCACAAATGTGCTGCCGTATCTTCTGGTTGGCACTGACATCCTGGAGGTTTGCGTTTTTTCCCTTGGACTCTCTTGCAGCAATTTAACACTGTTCCCTACTTGTGATTATCATTACAACAATGCTGAGCGTGTTTTTAATCTTCAAAATTATGTCTTTCCCTAAAATCTTATATAGCTTTCTATCTCCTGCTTGCCTTTTTAAATCTGCTTTATGTACTCTGCCTTACTGTATCCTAAGGATAGAACACCGTGTCACCTCCAGTCCTCTGTCTCCTGGGTTCATTCTTCTGGACATTCTGCAGGTATTTAAACAGAACATATGCCAAAGACCAGGAGTCGCCCCAGAATCTCCCCTCCACTGTGGCCAGCATGCAATGTCACTTTCCTAAGTGCACTGTTCTGTTTCTCATTATCTCTCCCTGTTTCTAGTCCTGTAACACCGTCTTCTAATACAGGCCCTGGTTACTTCCAGGCCGGAGAAACTAATGAACTTCACTGTTGCTCCAGTTCTTCCTCCAATATTCTATTTGATTGATTTTAAAAAGTAATTTTCAATCCATTAACTTTTTCCCCCAAATAACAAACTCAACTATACTATTCTCTTGCTTAAAATTATTCACTTTTTGGTAATTCTCTATAGCCTTTGGTATAATGTTCATTCCTCTTAATTTGACACACAAAGACTATAGGTTATGAAAATTCCTAGCTCTTTAGCATGATTTTATCTTTGGACAATTGACTGCTCAAGTGCTGTGCTGCAATCTTTAGGAACTTTGTACATTTCCTTAAAACTTTGTGCGACTCCCTTTCATGTGGGTTGTTTTGCCTATTGTCAGTTCTAAACACTGTAAGTACTTGGCTTACATATGTCTCCTTTTCCGTAGCTGACCGGGTAGTGTGCTCAGTTTGAGTTAGATGCCCTCTTTAATTGTGAGCCTTCTGCTGGGAGGCTAGTCACAATGTACCATGTTTATTTATCTTCTCTTGTATTGATTTATCTCCCTGTGTCATAGGCTCATAACCAAAAGTCACCTGACCCTAAGTGACATAACCATTTTGCCTTTCACTCCTAGTCTGTGAAGTAGATACAGCATACTTTATGCAAATCACCCCTTAGTAATGTTGAGGGATTTGATAAGATAGTGCATGCGAGGTCTCCTATAACACAGATCGTGCACCAGTAGATGCTCGAGAAACTCGAGCCAGCATGGTGGGACCTTTCTCCTGTGCTTACATGCTAAGTAGGCAATGGTGAATTTTGAAGCAATATTTTGAAGCTCATAGTGACTGAGGCCAGCATTATTAGTTCCTGATGATAGCTATATTTCTATGCCCCCTCCATACTAGAATTCTAGCTTACTAAGAAACTTTCCCAAAGAACAATATAAAATTATTCATGAGCCTCAGATATTATGCATACAATTGATTATGAAAATGTACCAGTAACCTAATTGTAGAATTCCTCTGCTATATAGCACAAAAATATTTAAATATGTCTTCAAAGACTGCCAGAATTAGAACATGTTTTATTTCTTGTACTTTTTGAATCACTTTTAATACTTTGTTTTTATTTAATCACCACATATAAAATGTATATTTTTATTAGCATATGAATATATAGTTACTTAAGGCTATTCAGTAATACATGCTTATATATATTTTTGTGTGTAAATATATCACCGTATGTATTATACACACAAAGTACATGAGATTACATTATTTTAACACATAATAAATAAGTCTGATCTACATGATCAACAAAATGCTTATTTTCTTCCTTAACAATTTGACTTTATCCTACCTACCCCTATGTAGTATTGAGAAAACTCATAGTCCCTTTACATACATGATAAACATGATAATTTATTTTTGTGTATGATTCATTCCAAGGCTATTAAAAGTTGGGCTGCTTGTATCTGTTTGTTTTAACCTGTTCCAGCCCCTCACCATATATTTCATGCTAGTACCCTTTAATGTTGCTTCCTTGACTCCTAGAATATAGTCCTTCCCTGCGGCATCAGGTTGGGTAGTCACGTAATATCTTGATTTATATCTAGGTTGTAATCCAAATAGGAAACAGGTGGAATCACAACTGGGTACGGTGCCTTGGATATTAATGGCTTGGCTCAGCCGTGGAATTTCTAAAGCTGTATACACTTTTTTGTCTTAATTATGCATTCATTAAAAGCTTTTATACCCAACAGAATAAAGTAAATATTTTTTGATCTCCATAGTGTGCTCCCAGACTGTAGATTTGCACAGCAGGGTCTTGATAATCTGAATAAATTGTATTTCCCCAAGGACTTTATCTTTCAAATAAGGTCATAAAGAAATGCAGCTCCCCCATCCTTGAATTGTTCAATGTGCCTTTTCTGCCGAGAAGCTGAGTATATTATGGTAACAGACACATGTTTGTGGTCTACTATATTGTCTCTGTCTGTTCTTGCTTATCACTAAAGTTAGTTTCTTTTTTTAAAAAAACTTGGGAACCATTTTACTAAAACTTGAGTGAAAACACAAGAGGAAAGGCCAGCTGTACAGCAGCAGGGAAGAACAACATGGAGAACAGGAAGAGAGAAAGGGAAGCGTTTTGATATTGGGTCCCAAAAGCAGTCCAGTACCATGCTGGAGATCTGTATGTAGTTGCTCAGGAGATGGAGGACCTTCAGAAACAGCAAGAAAGCCTTCAGGGTCAGGGCAAGCATGATGAAGATTTTAGGTGATTTCCAAACAAGAAATAGAGAAATGTAAAAGTCACCATTTTTTAGTTAGAAAAGCAGGCAGGCTCAACACTGAAGCTTTATGTTCCAGGACTGGTAAAGCATTTATACACACGAGTTTTTCATGGCAGGTATGATTTTTGAGGACACTTACAGACAATCCAAGTTTTGTTAGACATTCACCATTTGCTTCCTTTCACCCAGTCAGGGAATAAAATTGCTAGAACAGGCAAAGCTCTACCTGAAGCACCCTTGGCAGTAATTGTAAAGGAAATAAAAATCACCATAGCTGCCGTATGTTAGACACCAGTCTATGGATGGCACTGGACATGTATTTTTAGAACACTCTTCATATTTTCAGAAAGCATTATCACGTTTCCTAGTATATAGATATGAAAATTTGACTTGAGAAATTGTCCATTGGCCTGGGCCTACTTCAAATCATGTTCATCTACTAAGATTCTAAGCTAACAATGTCATTGATATCTTTATGACCCAGTGAAAAAGATGGAAAATATAAATTTATGACCCAAATACATGTCCATAATCAATCGAACTTGTAATATTTTTGAGTCATTCAGAAGATACACTGTAGCAGCCAGCCTTTGTTGATCACAGGTGGACATTCTACTGTGTTTACCTATTATGTGGAAACTCTGTTACCTAGATAGCATCATAAGATAATTTCTTGAGCTTAGATCAAGGACTTGACCTCATCTTTCTCATTTATTAAGTTATACCTATAACCAAGTTGTTACTTCTTTCTATGACAGTCATGGATATGCCTTACAACTTGCTTTCTTTTTAATTCATAATGCAACAAATATTTTTCAGTTACAATCACTGTTGATTAGGATAGTGTAAGGTTTGCAAATTCTAAAATGGGAAGAGTTACTCTTTGCTTCAAATGACTTATAATGATTTAATTTTCAATTGTATATTTTCAGCATAACATGATTTATAAAGATGTAACCCAATCATAAGTATTTGAACTTAGTCAGGAACAAAGTGTCTTAGCTACTTACTGTATCAATAAGCTCTCAATAAGCAGCTGACATATTTTAATTTTACTTTGAGTTACCGTAACTGCCAACTAAATCATGCTGGTTTTATATAGAATATTGTGCTATTTGGAATAGTTTTGAGTCATTTTATACTCTCTTGATCTCTACCAAGGGTGCTCTTTCTTTCAGTGTAGAAAAAAAGTGGGTGAAATATTATTTAACTTGCTCATCTTAGAGGTAAAAATTCTGGAAATCAAAAATGGTATTTCTGTTTACTTTATTTAACCTTGAGTAAGATTTAATATTATCTTCAATCCAAGCCATAGTTTTTCACACTGATAGTATGGGTTGTTGGTACTTATTTTTCTTTGACAAGTCAGTGACATTCTTAGAACTGAATGAGGGCACAGAGAAATAGCTGTCATTCAGGCACTGTGTCATGCAGGTGTCCTACTATTAAGTGAAAACAGCTCTATCAGTTTTTTGAATCTTGTCAGTGAAATAGGACCCCTGGATTTGCGGTATCATGTTTTGGGGCAGGCATTGGTATAGAACACAGTAGATGTTGTCACATGATAGCAATTTATTCCTCTGTCAGGGGCATTATTAAACTGTAGTGCTGGGTGGATAAAGAGCAACTGACAGGCCAGGGAGCCATCAGAGCAGCCAAAACTCGGTAGCCTATACTTCTGAACCATGGATCACTGACTGTCAGCTTGTATTGCAGTTGGTCCAGACGCCACATCCTTTCATTAAGGCACACAGGAGCTGAACTGTGGCTCCTGGGCAGTGCATATCAGACTCTAGATATAATATTTCATACTTTTACCATCCAAGTAGATCAGTGGGATGCAAATGAGTCTGAATGCCATTATCTGATGGATAGACTCCTAGCTACTTTGAACGATAGAGCAAAGTTGATGTATAAATCTCATTATCAGCTTAACTAAAATACTAAGAAATGCATTGAAATTTTGGCCAATTACACCATTCCATGATACCTATAACATCAGAGGCCAATATGGTCATTCTCTTGTTGTCTTCCCTGTTTGGGGAAGGTGGCAGGAAGGCAGCAAGGTCAATCAAACATATCAGGCCTGCTGGTTTCCTCCCACAATGTCCTAACCATGTGACCATTTGCCTTGAAGGGGCAATTATATTGAGTATAACCCAAGGTAAGACAGTGTTTAGCTTTTCTTGGATTTTCTTTACTCTTATGACTTTCCCAAGTTAATCTTCAGACTAATCCTACTAAGGATCTCACAGGAATGAGCCATATAGAAGACCAAATGTGGAAAATATGTAAGTTTTAAGAATTATTGAAATTGAAAAGGTGATATTTATTCTATAGCTAGTGTGGTGTTGGGAACACACTTTGTGGCTGTTCTGTAATTTAACTTGTCATTCATATCATAAGAAACGAATTGAAGGGAAAAGAGAAGCCAAAGAGCCCTGAACCAAGGAAAGATAAATATTATTTAAAAATACTCCCCAAAGAACAACAATGTGTGCACCATAATTCTGGATAAAAACTAAATTTGAAATGGGAAATAGTGTGACAAAGTCAAACCTTTTTAGAAAGAAAAGAAAGGCTTTCTTTTACTCAAGAGACTGTCTCATTGCTGAGCTGTGATTTCCATTCAAGCCTCCTGCCTCTACCTGTGTGCTTGGGGATTTTAAAGTCACATGAAGTAAGGGAATGGAAACTGTCTCATCATTAAGGTAAATATCACTTGAAAAGTGTCAAAATATTTTGGTTCAGGTAGTCAGTTAATGGAAAAATCATTCTTTCTTGGATTGAATGAAATTTGGGGTTGTGAAAATATTTTTTGTTATCAAAGAAGAATGTGTTATAATGTCCATTGTGTGGACTTATATTGCATTGTCCAGTGTTGTCCACTTGAATTATTATTACCATGTTCTCCACTTGGAAAATGAAGTGAATGCTGGCTCTGCCTTTGTATGTGTGAGAAGACTAGAATGAGGCTGGGTGTGGTAGCTGACAGCTATTTCCCCAAGGACTTGGGAGGCAGAAGTAGGAAGACTGTACTCATGGCTAGCGTGGGCTACTTAGTGATTTCCAGGCCAGCTTTGCTATGTAGTGAAAACTCGTTTCAAAAAAATAGAGAGGAGAAGGAGGAGGAGGAGGAGGAAAGGAAGGAGGAAGAGGAGGAGAAAGAGGAGGGAGAAGAGGAAGAAGAGGAGAAAAGAAGAGAAAAGGAAAAAACATTATTCCTCATTCATTAGAAATTAATACCTGCTGCTTCCTAAGTCTGGAACACTGTTCCTGCAGTTTCAGCACACACACACACACACACACACACACACACACACAAGCTGCAGTCTGTGTGGAGATCAGAAAACACTGTGGGAATTGCTTCGGTCCCAGGGACCAAATGTGAGGAATCAGGCTTTGAGGCAAGTGCAGTTAGTAGCTGAGCCATCTCACCAGCTCAGACTATCTTTTACCTCCTTACTTGTTGGCCTCACCGTAAGTAATTAAGCCATAAAACCTACACTTTAGAAAAAGATGGGACTGAAACTGCAGGAACAGTGTTCCAGACTTAGGAAGCAGCAAGTGCTAATTTCATACAAATGAGGAATACAGATAGATAGATAGATAGATAGATAGATAGATAGATAGATAGATAGATAGATAGA
>NW_021604576.1:10865196-10885315 GCF_004785775.1 Grammomys surdaster | reverse complement strand
AGATAGATAGATAGATAGATAGATAGATAGATAGATAGATAGATAGAAAAATAGATCAGTAGATGATGATAGATATATTAAAAGCTTTACACACACACACTCACAAAGAGACGAAATGACTTTATAGAACAGTTGTTAGAGATGATGGGCCCATGAGATTTACAGACATAAACTTTGGTTCTAGCTACTTTTTGCTGAAATTGGGGCATTGTGGGAGCTACAGCCAAGCCCTCTGCATCTCTGATGGTGTTTTTAAGTTGGTTTTCATTAAGTTGGTAAATTAGGAAGATCTGACATTGCAAATGGTAAATTCTTACCTAAACTTAAAAGATATGTATTTGTGTTTGGTTTTATATCTTACAGTTTTATTTACATTGACCTTATTACTTGTTATTAAATATATATCTAAGTACATACTTGTTTTTTAGATGTCGTTAATTTATTCTTTTAAATTTCATACATGGCTACATGTGTCTTCAGCCTACTCATCCTCAACTCTACCCTCTGACTCCTTCCAGGCTACCCCTAATATATCTTCTTTCCAGTTTTGTGTACCCTTCCTTTTATTAAAAAAATTATTACTGAGTTTTAAACAGTTTATGTTCTGGTCAGATTGTTACATAAAGAGAGAATTGAAAATTTGATAGCAGAGCTAGGAATGGTAATTTCTGACAGTTACAGAAATCCAGGCAAGAGGTAATAGATGACATAAAATAATTGTTACTCAGGAAGAATGGAGAGGAGTAGGCAGTTGACTAGATATAAGAAAATACAGGTCAGTATGAGGACTCATGATACAGAAATCTAGATGTAACCATTCTCCAATAGAAGATACAGAAGAGCTGAGAGTTGATTTAGCAATTAAGACCACTTGTTGCTCTTGCAGAGGACCTGAGTTCAGTTTTAACTACAGTTTCAAGAGGTCTGAGATCCTCTTCTGACTTCTGGGGGGAACTGCATATACACGGTGCACAGACCTTAATACACATAAAATAAAATAAATAAATCTGTAATTGTTTTAGGAAACTATACAAAAGAAGCAGATTTATGGGAAACAGGTCCATTTTGGACATATCAGTACAATAGTCTATGGAATGGATAGCCAGAGATGCCCCCTTACGGCTGGTGAGAAAATGGATTTTGAGCTCAGGAAAATGGCCTGGACAGTAATCTAGGTTAAAGACCCATTAGGTTATGAGTTTGCCACTCAATTCTGTGTTTTTCTTTTCACTTTGTTCATCTTATTCCTCTGCTAATATATTGGCACACTTATTCTGAGTAATGGATATTTAGAGAGGCCACATCCTTCATTTTGACCTTGTGTCAATGATGTGTTGCCTCCAGCATAGCTCCAGGATCAGACCTCTCTGGTGAGGTGAGGGAGTGAAATCACCAACAGAGGCACACAGACAAACAGAATACCAGGGATCGGGTACACTGGGTTATCTGATGGAGAAGCCAAAGAACACAAGAAGCTACCATGCTTATGATATCCAGTTGAACAGAGTTGAGGTTATTGCATACACTGGACATGAAGGGGATGGTTATTGACAGAGTAAATAAGGAGTCAGGGCATATAGTGGGATCAAAGGGACAGGTTTAGCTAATGTCAGTAGGAACATTCTCTACAGGGGAGCAGTGTTCAGGCTATAAACATCAGGGGAAGAAAACAATGGTGGACACTTTGTGCACACACTATCAACATCAGCATGTGGCCCAGGGAAAGGCTTGGCTACCTCTCTGAAATGATGTTGACATTTTTCCATTGCCCTGGCTGCCTCATGTCAACACACACTCATTCAGGACTTCATACATTTAGAACTTCCTTCACTCTCCATAGTTATGAACTTTGGTTTCTGGATACTAAAGCACAGTGGTTTGTTTACTTTTCTGGTTTTGCTCTGACAGGGCCCAGTCTTCTCTATACTTTGCATGAGCCAAGTTGTGGGAAGTACTTTTCAAAAAATGTCTCCGTAACAGCCCTGTGAGTTGGTTGAATTTCTTTTCATTGTAAACTGTGGGTAGTGGAAATCTGGTGATGACCTATGTCTCCTGTTAGTAGCATATCTGCCTGAATGGGGACCTAGCCATCCCTACCATCCTAAGTTGCCTCTGTGCCTGTGGTAGTTTGCCTTGAATATGATTATTCATTCTTTCAATCTTTCAGTCTTCCTTCCCTCCCTCCTTCCATTCCTTCCTTCCTTCCTTCCTTCCTTCTTTCCTTCCTCCCTCCCTCCCTCCCTCCCTCCCTCCCTCTCTCTCTTTTCTTTCTTTCTTTCTTTCTTTCTTTCTTTCTTTCTTTCTTTCTTTCTCTCCTCCTCTCTCTCTCTTCCTTCCTTCCATCCTTCTTTCTTTTTGACACATACACATCTCTCTTATAAAGTATAGAATATATTTGCATACTTATGTGTATATGTATGTAGACACACACACACACACTGATAGTGATTATCTTTGCATGAAGAACTTATGCATGGTTTGCCTGAAAGCTTACGGAGGCTGTTCGCCCCAATAGGAGGGGCATGTACTATGACATCATGGTGTTGGGGAGGGGGTTCTCCATTCCCCTCAATTTCCCACTGCACACAGTTGAACTAACAGAGATGCATATTATGTATAACAAGGTGAATAGAAGCTCCTGACATGACTAGAAAGCACTGCAGATTTGTAGACATTATGTTTTAAAAGAGCAATGAAAAGGTAAAACTCAGACCATCATTATCTCACAAAGTTTGTTTCTCTCATACACAGGCAAGTACTAGTGCCCGTGCCCTTTGCTGTTCAGTTGTTCATGGCACAAGTCTACTTAGAATTCTTGGCTCTACTGACATAAACCTGAAAAAGATATAAATATTACCTCTAAGGAAATACAGTGGGGTGGAAAAGATGGCTCGGTTGGTAAAATGCTTGTATGTAAGACAGAGGACCTGAGTTTATATCCCCAACACCCAGATAAAAATGGGGCCTGGCGACCTGGATCTGTAACCCAGTGTTGTAGGGAAGACAGGTGCATCCCTAGGATGCAGAGGCCAGCCAGTCTTCCCACATGATGAGTTCCAGGTAGAGTGAGAGCCCTGTCTCAAAAAATAAGGGGAGGGAGCTCAAAACTGACACATGGAATGAACATTTGGCCTTCACAGCATACACATGCATGCACACACATGTGCCCACATACATGAACGGACACACATAATTAAGTACATACCAAACACACACACAAAGATTTTCAAAGGGACTGGGGAGATGACTTAGTGGTTAAAGTGCTTTTCTGAGAAGCATGAGTACTGGAGTTTGGGTTTCTAGGGTGCACATAAATGTCAGATGGATGTGGCAGCTTGCTTGTTCGTCCAGCCTTAGAAAGTAGAGATGGAATGCCAGAGCAAGCTGACTAGGAAGACTAGCTATATTGGTGAGTTATGGGTTTGATTGAGAGATACTGCTTTGATGAATAAGATAGAAATTTGATGCAGGATCATTCTCAATATAACCTTGAGCCTCCATATGCATACACATGCATACGTATATAGGCACCCACCCACAAGCACACATGTGCCCACACACAGACATTCATTCATAAATGTATGAGCAAACTGCACATATGCTAAAATGAAATAAAATAAAAATTGCAAAAAGAACATTGCTTATTGGTTTTAAAGAGGAAGAGGGAGAGAGAGAAGCTACATTGGGTGGGAAGGAAGATGGGAAGGATCTGGGAGGAGTAATGGGAAACATTATCAAATTATACAAAAATTAAAAAGAAAGAGAAAAAGAGGAGTTATTTAAGATCCTTCACTAAACTAATTTTATGAATTATCTGTACTTTTGAAGTCGACTGCTTTCAAGTTGTGGTCTTTCAAGTAACTGGAAGGGACCCAGAATAGGTGTGTTTGGATAGATGGGTCCCTAACAAAGTGTATTCAGTTACCATTTCATATTCCAGTCATGCTTTGTTCACTTGCTCCATGCCTTTCCCATCTCCTTAGCACCACAGTTATTTCTGCTTCTGCCCACTCCCCTCTTTGTGCCACGATGCTCAACCACTGAATCAGAATCCTGCCCTCCTTCAAGAGTGGAAAAGCAAGGTTTGGAACAATACCTGAGTAATGCTCTGTCTGGGATGCCAAAATACTTTTAGAACTCTAAATTAGGTGACCTTGCTTCAGAGATGTATTCCATCCAAAACATGGGCTGAAGCTCACACTAGACTTTCCTACCCTCTTCTGCCAGCCCAGTACTTACCAATCCTAAGAAGTAAACTCTGAAGAACAATTTTAAGAAGACTTGAAAGTCTGGTTCTGTAACTTCTGTATTCCTTCGATAGAATGTGAATAAGAATCCGGGGTTGAGTGAAAGTGTGAATGGATCCCCATCAACTTGCATCGTAGTAGACTTCAGTGGTTATCTGTTTTGATAAAAAAGGCATTTTAAAGAATACCCATTTAGCCCTTTCAGGCATAACAGCAAATTCTCCTTCCCCACTATACCAGATTAGTGTATTTTTCTCTTAGCTTTCCTTGGAAAGACTTGTTATCGTAGTGGACTGTGATTTATACAGAGACCTGCAACTAGTCAGCATGAAGAGAGTAAGACACTGTGGCATGCTCAGCTTTAAATGGGGCACCTGTGTCACACCTTCCTTTAAAGCGATCATCATGGAAGAGGGGAAGGAGAGATGGGAGAGCCTGTGGCTGTGGTGTATGCTGGACATGACAGGGCTTATACACGTGAACTCACAGCAGTGAGGACTGCATGCACAAGACCCAGACAAGATCAAACATAGCCAGAATCTCAGTGTGGATAGGAAAGAGACCCATGAAGTCTCACCCTAAATGGAGGCACAACTGAAAATTATTGTCTGCTAGGGGAGGGTGAATCAGTTTTCTTTATGGATGTGTTACCTAAGAGGACACATATGCTCCAGGAGGCTGTCCTATACCAAAGCAGATATGGGCAGTGGACTCTTATTTAACAAAAAACAGAACATATGAACATGTGATGTATATTTAAGAATTTAAGTAAAAATCAGATTTAAAAATACTTATTTTAAAGTCTCAAATAGTATGAATATATATGTGTTATGATAGAATTAAATATTGTTAGAGTTACTTAGAAAATTAGGAAAAGTTTATATGTCAAGCTTAATTAAATAGATCTATAGAATGTCTATAGACAACCTATAGATTGTCTCATAGCATCTTTTGGACCTGCTCTTCTAAACACTGCCCAGATATTAGTGACTATAAAGTAAGAATGGGGAGAATCTAAAGATACTAATATTCTTATTATACTTAAGTATGCAAGCTTTCTATCAACAGGTAAGCCACCCTGGCTCTTTCAAAGGTGCAATGACAGAAATTCCTCTGGAGGGGCGAGCTGCAGCTATATGGCTGTAGCTTCCCGGAGTCCTGACTATATGTTTGGGAGCATGGCTGTAGATGTTGGGAATGGATAGGAGGGAATGCTATTGGTATTCTGAATGTTCAAGGCTAACAAAACAAGGTCCATGTTTAGGTGGATTTGGTATATAAATATGCAAGACATAAGTCTTTTCTGTAGGATTAACCCATTTGCTAAGATTTACATGTAAATTTCATCTTTCAATTACATTAAGGCGGGATGGGTTGTTTTTATGTACAGATGTACTGAGGTAAAAAAGTTTCAGAAACAATTTGAAATCAGTGTGGTTTTTGTCTTGTGCTTAGTCCTTAATCCCTACTTAACTGTTTCTGCATTACCAACAGTTGACAAACAGCTAAACTACAGGAAAGGTAGAACATATAACTGCTTTTGTATTAGTCTAGGATCTCTGGAGGATAGATAGAACTGATAGTATATACATCTATCTTTAGTAGTATATTATATATAGTATATATAATACTGTACATTATATGCTCTATATTAGTATATAGAGTATATACTATGTATAATAAATTCTATTTATATAAATATATAAATTTATATATTATATACATTTATTATAGTCTTCATATATAATCATCTTTATTATATTATATATAAATTTATATGTTTATAGATATAAAACAGATTTATTAGAATGTCTTATAGTCTCTAGTCCATACTCCACTGCTGTTTATCAGTGGAAAGTCCAAGATTCCAATAATTATTCCGTCCACAAGGCTGGATGTCCCAGCTGGTCTTCAGTAGTAAATAACAGAATCCCAGAGAAGTAGGCTCTAATGCTAGTGAAAGATGAGCAAAAGGAAGCAGCCAAAGAGCAAAAGCTTCTTTCATTCTTGTCCTTCATATAGGTTGCCATGAGAAGGTGAGGCCCAGGTTTAAGGTAGATCTTCTGAGGTCAAATGACTGAATTAGCTAAAAATCTCTCACAGATGTGAGATTTAGTTAATTCCAGATGTAGTCAGGTTGACTAGCAACAATAACTATCACAGCCTTTATTGGTAAGGGCTTCCTTAGGTTTCCAAAAGATTGTAAATTTCAGCCCACAAAATCCAGAAAGTCCTTTTAGGAAATCCTAAATCTTAAAGATGTTTTTAAGAATATGGATTTGGGGGCTAGAGAGATGTCCTAGTGGTTAAGAGCACAGTCTGCTCTCTCAGAGGTCCCAAGTTCAATTCCAAGCAACTACTCGGCAACTCACAACTGTCTGTGACTCCAGTCCCAGGGGATCCCTTATACAGACATACATACAGACAAAACACCAATGCACACAAAATCAAAATAAATAATTTTTTAAAAAATAAAATGGGTTTAGAGATGGTGAAAATCATAAAAACTTAGACCTTTATAATTGATGGGGCAAGGGGATTGTCCTAATATTAATGACTCCATCCCCCTGCTTGTTAGAAAAAGTGGTGAGTGGACTTCGTTTCTTGCCTGTTCTTTGTGAATTTCTAAGAAATTTTTTTTGTTTGTTTATGTTTTTGGCACCCAGGAACTAAATAGCTTTAATTACTTGGATCTGTACAGACTTGCTGACCTCTTTCACCTCACTTTGTTGGAGAAGGCAGTGATTGATTTCCTAGTGAAGCATCTCTCAGAGCTCCTGAAGAGCCGCCCAGAGGATGTTCTTAAGCTGCCCTACTGCCTGCTTCAGGAGGTGCTGAAGAGTGACCGCCTGACTTCCCTGAGTGAGGAACAGATCTGGCAGGTAAGGGCTGGGTGCCTGACCTCAGGAAGGTGGGGTATGAGTAGAAAGGGAAGGATCCAGAACAACAACCATTATTTGATGAGGCTTGGCTGTCAGATGTGCTGAAGTCCTGCTTCTTAGGTAGGGAAGTCACTAGCAGGTACCCAGTCTGTAGCCCAGCTTGAGACAAGGCCAGTACTGTGGCTTCCTCAAACCTCCATAAATTACAGAAAGGAAGGAATTTTTTTCTCAAAGACAAAAAAGCATTTCTTAAGCTGCACGTGAGAAGAGTGGATTGTAAAGCAAATGGATTGTAAAGCAATTTTGTACATATTTAAGCCATTGAAACAAAAAGATTCAAGGGTTTGGGGAAAAGCCATCCAGAAATATTTCTTTTAAAAATTATTTTAGTGAAAAAAAAAAAAGAAATAGCTTCCAGTAGCTCAAATAAACTTTTTCATGTGAGTTTTTAACTAATTTGTAGATTACTTAGTAGTTAATAGGTATTAAATTTGGCTAATTTTGATGAAGAAGGACTTGTCCACAGGTCAATGAAATGAAAGTGAACAGGTAAATTAAGAGGTCATAGGTAAACACAAGTGCTCAAACATGGTTGTGCTCTGGAATCTATGAGAGTTTTAAAGTACTTCATTCAAGTCCATTTCTGAAATTCCTACTAAGATCATAGTGTATATGTGCGGAGAATTTAGACTTTTTAAAAGGTGGTTTCTTTTATTTTTGAGATTATAATTACATAATTTCTTCCTTCCTTTTCCTCCTTCCAAACCTTCCCATATATCTCTGTCACATCCAAGGCCTTTTTCTCATTAACTGTTGTTATATAATGTATACATATGTACATATATATTTCTAAATATTATCTGCTCAGTTGATACAATGTTACTTGTATGTCTGTATGTTTTCAGAGCTGAACATTGGGTATTGGATAGCCAACTGGTGTGTTCTTCCCTGGGAAAAACTATATCTCCTGTTCTCAGCATTTCTTAATTGCCAGTAGTTCTTTGTGTAGTGTTGAGGCCTTGCAAGATACCCCCACCATCCACTTGTCGTGGGTATTGTCGCTATCCTTCTTTGGGTGGCCATGGTGGTGAGGCTTTGTGAGTATAGCTCATGACGTTACTAGGAGACATAATTTCACAGCCAACTTCCTGATCCTATTACTCTCAGTCTTTCTGCTTCCTCTTTCAGAAGGTTCCCTGAGCCTTAGATGTGGGAATATTTGGGAGATGTATCCATTGTGACTAGGCTTCTCAACTCTGCATTTTGATTGGTTATGGTTTTCTGTGGTGGTCTCCATCTGTTGTAAAGAGAAGTTTCCTTGGTGAGGGGTAAGGAATACACTTATCTGTATATAAGGATATAAGAAGAACTGTTTAGAATGTAGTTAGAGACTATGTTAGTTTAGGAAAGTAATGGTTGTAGGTTCTCCTCCAGATCCATGGCTTCCCTAGCCTTAGGTAGTTGGCTAGGTTTCTAGTACCAAGCATGATTCCCCTGTTGTTGGATCCTATTCCCTATTCAAGTGGATCTAAGTCCAATCGAAGAGTTCTTGGTTACTCCCAAGGTATGTGTGCCATAACTGCACCCTTAAGGTTAACTTAACAACACTGGTGATTGTGTGATTCATAAGTATCAGAGCTAGGTAGTACTGTTGGTTGCTTTCCTCTTTTGGAAGCTTGTGTGAACTTTCTGGTACCATGAAAGATAGTTCTTAAGTAGGAGGTGTTCATATTAGTGCCCATTCATGGGCCTCTGGTCTTTGTGTTTGAAGTGCGTTGTATCTTTAGCAATAAAAGTATACCTACCACAAATGGGGGACAACCAAGGGCAATAGAAATAGCCTATGAGTTTTAGGAGTCTCTTGGACAATTCTAATCAAAACCTCTAAAGAAGGCTTCTTATGCATGATGTCGGGGTTTGGGTTAGATGATATTTGGCTCTTGGAAAGAACATTGTCAGCCCAGGTAAGAAATCTTCTTTTAAATTATTTATGTATATTTTTATATATTTATGCATAGACTTAGGTATACTATAGGTTTTGTTTTTAAGGCAGACAGCTAACAGTGTGATTCCTTATGACTTTGTCAGACATCTTTACTGTTATTGTAACCCCTCCCTCCTTTGCATTTATCTCCCCTTCCCAATGTCCTCTCCCCTTTTCCTTTTCAAGGATCAGATCACATGAACCCTGATCTATTGTTCTGTCCTCTGCTGCTCTATCCCTTCTCTATTGCTCCCCTAACCCCTTTACTGACAATGGTCACTTTTTACTTTCAGCAACATTTTCTTATTGCAGTAGAAAGAAGCTCAGACCTCAAATGAAAGGAAGTTCTTCCTACACTATAGTGAGAAAACCAAACCTTCCCTCCTTGGTTCATTATGCATTCACCCAAGCTCTGACAAGCCCTCCCTTCTCCCCTTATTGTAGACTCTTTTCACATCCTGTCACTGCTTTGTCTAGGGGACAGAGGATGCTTTTTGTTGGAGAGTTGATTATTCAATTTAAATCCTCTTCTGCGCATCCCTAGTGACTGTCCTTGGATAATGTGCCTGAAGTCTTTGGGATCTAGAGCCCATTTTATCTCTTTTCCCTTTACTGCCTAGCTCATTCTACAGCATATCTACACATCCTTGATATTTGGAATTTCGGGCCTGCAGGATGTTATGAACAATGGCTATCTGCTATAAACTAGGAAAAGTTCGGTGTTCTATTGGCAGATAGGGAGTAAGCACCTGTCTTAACAAATATATTCAGAGAGTTTTTTTACCACTGGTCAAAGTGTCACCTAACACCTGATTCTGCTGATGTATAACGTTTGTGATACCTTCCTTCCTTCTTTGAACGTTTATCGCCACAGTCCTTCTTTTTATTGAATATAGTAAGAGATTAGGGCCAGCAAAGTTGCAGGCATTTGAAATCTATTGGCTTAGCACACAACAGTCAAGATGAATGACTGTTTCCATCTTCTAACAAATAAAATAAAGGCATCAGAACTCGGCTCTAGTTTACAGAACAGAGCCACCCATCAAATCCAAGGATATTGATACCTACCATATCTACTCACTAGTCCACAGTCTTTATTTTAAAAGAAGCTACAAGAGTCTGCTTCATCCTGGGCATTTCTAGGAATGTTTACTATGCTTGCAAGCGCTGTTGAGGATGTGGTTCTGACAGGGATTTCAGTAATCTGCAGCTTTCTCCTATCATATAAACCATCAGAATTTACTATGGCCAGCTCAGAGTATGAAGTAGCCAAATCCCTTCATTAATGGAAAAAGAAACACAATAGATTCTATATGTCATTTTTCTCTAACATGATTGAGATTTGAAGCCACCTGTTCTTGTGACATCTGTCTGTTATTGTCCCATGGTTGTGGGCACTGCCATGGATAGACACAGTAAAGTGCAGATGTCTGACTATCAGGAAAATTTCATTCTGTCTGCTTAGAAACTATCACAATTTCCTTTCTAAAGGCTACTAGTTTTATAAAGTAGAATTTTAGAAACTGGTTTCTGCAGGCAATAAGATAGTTTGTTAGACCTGATCCCCAAAAAGGAATTAAAAGACTTCCATAAATATCAATTTAGGCATTCAGGGGGCAATAAGAAATTGTTTTTCTTTATCTTAGTCAATAAGTAATTCCTTCATACTCAATAGAGAAAAATCAAGTCAGACCAACTATATTGCCTCAAGTATAGTTAAGTTCATCATTTTTTGCTGAGGTTATACTAGTAATGTAATATACCATGGAAGAATCTAATATTCAGCCCAGGGTAAAGATTGGGTCTGCCAGAGGATTAGTGTCAGGGTGCTTTATAGAAGTGAAACTTGACGGACAGGCTGGAGACAGATCTACAGAATCTCATTAAACTGCTGAATTGTTCATTACAGAACGTTCTCACTGTAATAAAGTGCTCATTGACTTTGACAAATCCCCATCCCATGTCTTAAAGAACAGTGAAGAAGAGGCACTGAGAAAGAGAAAGGAAATTGGCACAAAGTAGGGCAGGTAATAGAAACGTGGAAGAAGGGTAGTGCTATTTGATTAATATGTGTACCGTAGCTTAGGTGAAACACAGTCAACACACACAGGTTTACCCAGGTGGCTATTTCACTACGTTGTGATAATGTAATCTGGACAATGCCTTTTTCCATGAAGGTCTAATTTTCCTTATATATCAGTATGGCTCTGAAGCCTGTCATAAGAACCATTAAATTGTTTTTGCTGAACAAACTATTTCTTTCTTTATTTACCTTTTTCTTTTTCTATCCCTCTCCTTGATAAAGTCTGCCACAACCTGCAATGACCGTTTTGTGGAACCATGAGCCTCTTAAATCTCATCATTATACCTTGGTTTTGTTTGTTGTTTGTTTGTTTGTTTATTTATTTAGTTACTTATTTGAGACAGGGGTTATGTATCCCTAGCTTACCTGGAACTCACTAATAGATGAGGCTGTCCTTGATCTCACAGATATCCAATTGCTTCTGCTTACGGAGTACAGAGATTAAAGGTGTACATCACCATACTCAGACAGTTTGACCTTTTAAAAATTTTTCTTTTGCTCAGAATTTTTTAATCTGATCCAGACTGTTGTTCCTTCCTTTGGCCAACTATTGTTGGTCTGTTGGTAACCACATTATGTTTTCAGAGGACGCAGATTTGAACCAGAGTTGTATGTTAAATGTGTTATGACCTAAAAGAACTATAAATACACATCCTTTAAAATTTACCTCAGCATAGCTCAACAACTTGGTTTTATGTTTTAAAGACAATGATTCTCAACTTTCCAATGAAAGTCACCAAATTATTCTCTTCAAAGAAAGAAGAAACACAACCAACAACAACAACAAAAAAAAAAAAAATGAGCAAGCCAGCATGGAGGAACTAAAGGCATGCAGTCTCTCACTGTGTTGCCTGGCAAATTTCTACCAGTTTGATTTTGCTTTCAGGTCAGTGAGAGCTCTTAGCTCTAACTTCAGACTTTGTTTTAGTCGAGTATTATTAAATATATCCTGCTAGACTCATCCTGAGGAGTCCTATGTGGGGGTCCTGCCAAGAAAGATGCTGGCCAAAGGGTTCCTTTTTTTTTCCCACAAATTCTGAGGATTAGATGCCCTACAGAGGTGGCAATGGACATGCTAATTAGACTATGGTAATCATTCTGCAACATTTGTATGTGTTGGTTCATAATGTTATCTATCTTTAATATATTCAATGCTTAGTTGTCAACAGAATGGTTTTAAATAAATAAGCAAACAAGACAATCATGGAAGCCTGTTTGTTTACTAATGAGATAAAACAAAGAAGGATGTGGATTTGGGGAAAGGGTAACCATAATCATAATATATCTCATGAAAAAAGTTTATTTTTAATAGAAAAAGAAAAGCAACTTAGAGTTAAATAATTACATGCCCTTCCTACAGAAGGGCTACTCATCTCTTTCTTCTCAAAAAGGTACATTCTCTGCTTGTTCAGTTTACAAATTAGATTTCTCTAGAATGGGAGGTGAATGTCTTCTATTGGAAAAAAGTTGATAGGGAAAGTTCCACATGGCACAAGTTCCTAGACAAACTGCCAGAGCATGCAGTCTCTCTTTTCAGTATGGACTGAGCAGCTGAGACCATTGAGGTAGCTTGAGGTAGAAGATAGAGAACAGGTTTGCTAACTCTGTTTCTTCCCCAAGACTTAGTCAAAATGGGATAGATTTTTATTGCTTAAAACTGTAAATACAGCTCTGATAATTGTGACTTTGTCTCTAAAATAGTAGAAACAAAAAGGATATCTTTTAGACAGATCAGGATAGCTTGGGGAAATAAGTTGAATATTTTTGGCACCTGTGATAAATAGTGACAATAATGTGGACCTTGATATTAAAATGAATGGATGATAAGATATTCTATCATTTCTATATAACGATGTACTTAATTTTTAGGAAACATGGTATAGACAATGAGTTTGGCCTTTTAAAATCCATATTTTCTTGTATCTTATTGGAAATTGTGTCTCTAGCAAGGGGAGTTACACAGTGTAGAGGTTGTCAATGGCCTCTTCTGTGGTGCTGTGTTTTAGTTTTTGGTTTTTGACCAGCTCTTCTTTAGCTGTCATCTGCACCACAGAATCTATGCATGGTGTTTCAACTTAATCATTTTCCTTAAAAGTAATCCCAGAAGGTAAACCTCCTACCTTTTCATAGTCAGAAAGTGGAGGTCACGAGTGACTTCTGCAGGTTTCATCTTGTATCTCTTAGATGATAAACTGACCCAAATATACTTCTGGTCAAACATAAGCAAGGACCTCAAACACTGCAATCAGTGAACCAATCTTGCTTCTGATTTACACAGTGAGTCAAAGTTTTGAGAATGCTTCTATATTTACTACTTTTTCAGTTTGACGATGTGAATGGAAAATTGGCAGAACAAAGCTGTAAATTCCTGTCCTCTAACTTTTGGAGTATATCCACTCTCGCCAAGGGCCTAAAGTTATTAAGGACTGATAAACAGAATGTACCAAATATTCCTTTGCCTTTAAACAAAATTAGGAAAGGCTGAATGTATCTCAATAGGAGAGTTCTTGCTGTTATGAATGAGGCTCTGCGTCCAACCACCAGTACTAAAGACATGTAAACCTAAGAAGACATTTTTAGTTATTCTGGTTCTCTGTGTCGTTGTACAATAGTAGCAACGGTAAAAGGAGAATGACTGCTCTCCCTGCCCCATGTCTATCATCTTGCTAATTCTTCTGTGTTCTATGGCATATGGTTCATTCATTCATTCATGACAACTAGATACTGAAGACCTGCTGTGTCATGTTGGGCCAGATGCTATTGAGTACTCTTATTTCCTGGGGTAGCATGGATGCTGGATGCTTGGGAGTGGAAAGGACAGCAGGTCCTGGTTCCCTGGGTGCTGTGGGTCTGATGTGGATGCTTCTCCTTGTCCCATGGGGTGTGTCGAAATGACTTTGCTTCAACAGAAAGTGAAGTGGAATTGTTTGGACATTCCCACAGAATCCAGTGTTCCTTCATTGTTTCCTTAGTAACTTGTTCATTGATGGCTCCTGGTCATGTTCATATAGCTCTGAAAATCTCTGTCGGTCTCTGTCCTAGTCAAACAAATCATAGAATATGCTTATAGCATCTAAAAATTTCCCAAATAGAGTTCACATTTTAAATACATAGATCTTGGTAACTTATAATGGAGTCATATTCTGAAGCCTGAGACTTTTACCCCCAAAGGATAATCTTTCACTTTATCCTTGTCTGTCTTTGTGCATGAGTTGTAGTAATATAGTATTGCTATATTTTTTCCCGGCTAGGCATTTGCAGGGTATATTTATGTATTAATTTCCATATGTCTTTTTATTCACCAATCCCTAAGCTAATCAAATTTGTAGCAGTTTGCAATTTTCTTCCCAAAACTGCCTACCATTCCACCCAGCTAATACAGTCTTCTACATTCTATTAAATGTTAGTGAAGAAAATAAACACCAGCTCCTTTGCATCTCAAATGGTGCAGTCCTCAGGATGCTTCTTTTATGGGCCGCCAGCTGGACACTGAGTAATGCTGATATTTCTGTGCTTGGTGCTTGAAGATGCTACTGTGTATTTAGTCATTCCTCCTGACCTACATGCTGTTAATTCTCTGGGAGGGTTCATCCCCAGTAGCTTGACTAGTGGCTTTGCTGTTGTTTGTCTGGGATTTATGCCTTTGTGAGACACATGACACAACCATTTCATAGGGACTTTGCTGCAACTAATTCCCAGCACTAGGGCTGTGTGTTGTCAAGTAGCTGTGAGGGGTAGTGATTATCAGAAATTACAAGAAAGCCAACTTGTATTCATGTGCTGCTGGTCCCACGAGTTAATGGTTTCTTTTTCTTTCTTTTCTTTTCATTTTTTTTTAAAGTATTGAACACAACAGAACAAAGGTGATTTATGAGATATGACATATTTATGTTTTCTGGTTCTAATTTTCATTGTGATTCATGTTGTTTCCAGACTGATATTTTTGTTGTTGGAAAAAGATGACTGGAGAATATTACTTATGCATTGGTGGCCTGCAGTAATATTGCTGCTACCTGGGTTATCAGGGATTTAAAAATAAAACCCAACCATAAGCTGTATATGAGGTAGAAATCCTGAGGGCAGGCACAGAAGTCCACCAATAATAACAACAATAATCATTCTTACAAGCCTAGAGAGCTTCTATTTTAATGAATTTTTACACATAATTTCATATGAATCAGTCCTTAGACTTGTTATAGTATATGAAGCAAGTTTTATCTAAATTTTAACTAGTGAGAAAAGCTGACACTAAGTGTGAGATTCATTGATAACTAACTCACTTTACAGTTTGTTCCAACGGGAATCTCACAGTATTTTCTCAGAATACACCGAGCATCACCCCTCCCCAACTAAATAAATAAAAGTAGTTTCTACATCTTCTATATCTTATATCTTACTCTATAATGGATGAAATCAGCTGTTGATGTTAAAAGGAATCGTCATTCCTTTTAACTTCTTGTACAACTATGTGGAAAACAGCAAAACTGACTCTGATAACAGTAGGAGTGGAATCTGTAGTAGGATATATTGCTGAGGATCTTGCCAGAAAACTTGGGTCTTCAGATGGGTCAATTAAGAAGAATGGATAGAGAATTTCAGTTACTCAACAAAGTACCTTACGTTCTTCAGAACTCTCGAGGTAGTGAAATACAGTGTAGAGTGGAGGCTGATGAGGAGAAGTCACTTGCAGATCCTGTGAGGCATTTTGGATCAGTGTAAGAGTGTGCTGAGTTCCTTTACTTCTGTTGCTGTAGATAAAGAAGACTGTGGGGAAGTCTGTAGGCTATGGTCTCTACCTGGGACTAGAAACTGTATGGAAGGATTGGAAACACTGAATCATGACAGCATATCCTTTGTATGCTTAGTACGTAGAAACTTTTGGAATTTATGTTACAGAAGTTGACACTTGGATAACAGCCTAGATGCAGAGTTTAAGAGACAGATAATTTATCGATTTGGTAAGTATTAGTGTCTCCCATATTCTACAGTATCAGGTCACTCAACTGGCTATGATGGTCATGATGGTTGGCCACGCCAGACCATACTGATTTCCTGGCCCTCGAATTCTCACAGCATCTATGTAGAGTGTCCCAGAAGCTCAAAAATATTCACATTGAGTTGAAATGTCTGAAAAGGACTTGGCATTCGTTGTTTGCTACTAACACCTTTATGCACTACTTCCTATACCCTGTGACTTTTGATGAAATATAAAATAAAGACTAAGATTTGGATTGAACACGAGCTTGATATACCGTCTCTACCATATAGGTGGGGGAACATTTGGATTCAGAACCTGGATTCAGATATTCTTCAGAATATCTGAGATCACAATCATAAGAGGTATTTCTTAGGTTCTCTTTGGACCCATTTTGCAGAGTTGTACATTCTCAGTGATGATGTTCTCCATCTTGGTTCAAGCCCCTCCACTCTGTTACAGGAGTATTATAAAAAGGACTTCAAGTAAGTCCCAATATCCTGATAGGGAAAGCAGAAGCAGATACAATCCCTTTAAGGGAGAGTTAAAAGGACCTTGACGTTTTCTAAAGGTAAGGATTAGAGTTGTCCCACATTCTCCCACTTTGTTTATAAAAAAATATTGCAGGTCAGTATTGGTAAGAGGCACTTATTATTTTGTTCAAAAATAAGTCAAAAGAGCCCATCTCTTGGGATTGAAACTTTTGTCTGCCTAGCATGTGTTCTTGTTGATATGAAATGTCCACATACTACCCCCTCTGGTCAACAAGTAAATCTGATAATTAAAGGAGTGATGGATACTATGCTCAAGTTTAAATGTTTTAGGAAGGCCCATCTTATTAACACTTTAAAACAAGTAAGTATAATATCATTAATTTTGATTAATTCATTTGCTCTCAATATAGCTTTTAATTTGAAATTCTATGTGAATTACAATGTAATTTGACATTAATTATACTAAATTGACTATAAGTCAGCCAATCACAATGGGAAATTACTCACAGCTGAAAGTAAAAACTAAACCACATTCTGAAACGTTGATGTTTAGTTAAGCGGTCAGTACATGTAAGCCTCTTTCTCTTTTGGTATAAGACTGAAGTGGTCGGTACATGTAAGCCTCTTTCTCTTTTGGTATAAGACTGGCGCTGTATATGAGAACTGCAGGGGATTCCTTGTTCTGCCCACTTTTATAGATACTCTGTATCGGGAAGTTCATGCATATCCAGAAAAGGATAAATAAACAGTAGGGTAAATGAAGGAATTCACTAGTTTTGACAGGGTTCCCAAAGAGTGTGTTTTGCTCTTCTCATCCTATGTAAGATTTGGGTGCTATAAAGAGGCTATGGGATGTTTTAGGATCATTCCACAGTCCTTGTGTTCTGGGCCTTTTAAGTGGACCTAATCAAATCGGCCTGCCTTTCATTGGCATGTTTTTTGAACCCAGAAAAAAGTGCTGGTTTCAAAGTGATGAGCAGTCAGTGTCACCAAGCCATCTGGTTTAGCCTGTACACAAAGCACCTACTATTCAGAAGGATGCCATGGCTTAAGAAACCAGCCTCACACTGAGAGAGCAGCTCCTTGAGAGCCTTGGTGAAACTCGATATGGTTCCTGTGTGCCCAGGTGGTGGGACATGCCATAGAGGCTAAGTCCCTGAGAAAATGCAAGAGTACAAGAATCGACTTGGAAAATATATTTTGTAACTATTTGCTAGATGTTCTCTTGAAAGTTATCTTTAAAATACCAAAGCAGGACAAAGAGATGCCCCAGAATGTCCTAAGATTGGGATTTCATCCTTGAAGTCTCTCTCCATATAGGTAGGATTTTGTACTTTCTGGGTACATGTTTATATGGCAACAGATCTTACAAGGAATTCTCCCCTAGATCATGGAAAAATAAAAAGCCTGTTGTTCTGTCTACTTTCTCTTTTACTTTTGAATTGCTTACCATTATCTTGTCATTGCAATGAACAGTCTGGCCAAGAAAGCAGTCTAAGTTTTATGTAAAACTCCTTAGTTAAGACGTTAACAGCTAGCCTGAAACCTGAGCCAGCAGATACTCTCTCGACTTACAGTAGTGCTGATCACAATCCGAATCGATGCAGAGTACAGAGGTAGAGTCCTGAACGTTCAAATCCTAAAAACTTAAAATCCGAAGTCTGTACCACACACACACACATGCATGCATATGTGCACTTGTGCACATGCAGATAATACACACGAATTTTATAGCTAAACCTTTTTCCTTTGTCTTATAGCTTTGACTTAAAACCTATCAGTTTCATGACGAGTCACTAGTTGATTGCACACTTAAGAAAATCGAAGCTGGACGCTTGTTTTTGTGGTCCCTACAGTTTGTTAATGCAAGAAGTACTGTATAACTAACTTTATGCTGCTTCATTTTCTCCAAATCTGTTTAATCCCCTGTTTACCTGGCCCTGACTTAGAACTTCCATTCTTCTCTTGGGATACTCTTTTTTTATGTCAGCCTTGGTTTGGTGGCACTGCCCCCCTTCTTTGCCGCTTGTGGACTAGCAGGGGATCTTCAGATTTCTCACCACTGTTGATTCTGTCTGATGCACACCCACTGATGAATGAAGTCTTTTTCAGCTCTTCGTGTTCCTTCCTGTTCTCAGAGAACAAAAAGGATTGGGACCGAAGGACCTGTACTGTGGAGCTAATGAAAGCGTCTCTGGCGCATGCGTGTTCTCAGCCCTATCGTCTCAGCATTTGCAAAGCCGGCAGAGCAAACTTGGCTCTTTATCAGACTGCACTGAGAGGTTAGGCCACGAAAGCCTTTTTAGTCATTTTGTGCTTTTCAAGAGTGAATTTGTTAGAATTATGCTGAATACCCACTTAAAGCCTCAGCTGATAACCCTACCTGTGTTTTATAACTCTGCACTGTCAGAACTCATAATAAGTCAAACATTCTTTCAGTGGTGCTCATAAGGGAGGAAAAAAAAAAACCTCACAAATTTAAGAGTAATTTCAGATTGTAAATGAAAAGGAGAGGCACGACTGTTCATTTGCACCAATCATGCCTTCCTTTCATCTGCTCTGATTAGGACTGGTGCGGTTTCATCAGACTCCTCCATCACGGAGCTGTCACTCCAGCCGGCTGTTGATTGAAAACAATCAAGGCTCTGATGGCACAATTATTCTGACCCTTTAACTAGAGGCTGCTGTGATAATGAAAGGTTGATTATGATAGTTTGTGCCTCTTTCAGTTTGCCAAGAAGGTTAATTTGGGCATCAGACGGATGTTTAATGGGCGCTTGCTGGCTACACTGAGGTAAATGAGAACGTGCAGTCTTGGATATTGCACGGATATAGTTTGGCTGTCAATCATTGTCATTTGGAGTTTGTGCCTCACACTCTGGAAATCACATTTTATTTTTTCCTTGGGATTTAATTTATTCTGTGCCCTGAGGAAGTTCTTTCACTCGGTGACCTTCACAGCGGCTTTCTCTGCCTTTTCCCCCCGTTTTTTTTTTTTTTTTTTCAAATGGAGCTCAAAGGCACAACACATCTAGGAGAGCATTTTTCTTTCATTTTCACTTAAAAATGGAAACTTTAAAAATCCATCCTTATCACTCCCTTCCAATAGAGCAAACGTTTCCATTCTGATCGTGCAGAGGGGAAGTTGCAGCGACAGGGATGCTCTAGCTGATTTGTAGCCATCTGTACAGGTCTGCATCTTGCACAAGAAGCAATGCATGCAGTGAAGTCAAACTGGGTGCAGAACTGGACCTGAAGTCTCCCGTTCCCTCGCAGTTCCCTCAACAGCCTGCCTCACAGTGCTTTGTCAAATCCCTGCTTCAAAGGCTGAATCTTACTGTTTCCTTCCTAGGAAACAAGGAGATGACAGAAAGACAGAGTTACTAATGATATTAAAAAGCTCTGTGTGTGTGTGTGTGTGTGTGTGTGTGTGTGTGTGTGTGTGTGTGTGTGT
>NW_021604576.1:10822085-10865186 GCF_004785775.1 Grammomys surdaster | reverse complement strand
TGTGTGTGTGTGTGTGTGTGTGTGTGTGTGTGTGTGTGTGTGTGTGTAGAAACAGAGAGAGAAACAGAGACAAGAGAGACAGAGAGAGACAAAGGAACAAGCAGAACTGTTGTTCTTCCGGGACTATACTTTTTCCAGATAGTTTTTCACTGACTGGGTCCGACTGGCCAATGCATCCAGAGATCCAACTGTCCTTGCCTGCTCGGTGCAGAGATTAAAAGTATGTGCCATCATGCTTCACACTGGACTTCTTTTACATAAATTCTAGGAATTGGACTCAGGGACCTGAAGTCTGTGTGGCAAGCACCATCTGTCTCCTCAAGCCCCAACAACTTAAGGCTTTAATTTGTGTAGAACTTGTTCCTGGTTGAAGTTCAGTGTAGAAGTCTACACCAGCATCCAATAATGCTGTGCTTATGATTGTAACTCAGAGCATAATGAGCTTTATTCAAACCCTTTTCTTTTATTCAGTGAACAGCATGGATGAGGTATCCTTTGGGGATGCTTCACAGAGTTATTGATTAGTTATGTCTGTTTTTTAAGCAATAGGAAATAAAGGATAATTAGGAGAGAAATATGTCAACCACACCAATCAATACTTTTGTTGTTTTTGTATTTTGAAAAGTGGTATGAGGCCTAATTGTAATATTATCTTGTGGTACCTGTGAAAGTAAATCATTTTATTTTGTAGAATGTCTTAGTTACCTTTCTGTTGCTGTTACAAACAAAGCATGGCGACCAAGACACTTAAAGAATTTATCTGGGGATAAGACGATCACAATCACCATCACCAGGCGAAGCTTTGCATCAAGCATCAGACATGACAACAGGAATAACTGATCTCTTACCCAGGAGTATCAACAGAGTACACTGGAAATAGTGCTTGGCTTTTGAAACCTCAAAGCATGCCCCCAGGGATGTACTTTCTCCAGCAAGGCCAACTTCCTAAGCCTCTCCGAAGAGCTACCAACTGGAGACTAAGCATTCAAATGTCAAGAACTATGAGGGACATTTATCATTCAAACCACCACATAAAGTCACTTTGTTCGCCAGTTAATGAGACGTAAGCCATAACCAATTCCTATTACAAGAAGTAGAAGTCATGTTTTCAAACTAGCATTTGCCAAAGATTGACCGGGTTCTGAATTGTCCTGTTTATGTTGAAATGTAGAAAACTTGTCTCCAAAATAGATGTTTTGCCTTTTCAGAAGCCTACCTACCACTGTGCCCACAGATGGACTTAGTCCACTGAGATTATGCCCTCCGTATACAAATGCACTTCTCCAAAGGTCCTGGCCAACATTCTACACCTCACTGCCTGGCTTGTGCTGACAGTTCCTCTGCCTTCAGAACTGGGTTCAGTTACTGGGCCATGTTTCTTTTTTCTCTTGATTCCTTTTATCGCTAGCTCCCATTTAGCTTCCATTGGGGCATTCAGCCTTCACTGGACCAAGGACTTCCTCATCCACCTATGCCTGACACTGTCATCCTCCCCTACTTATACAGCTAGAGCCATTAGTCCCTCCCTATGTGCTCCCAGGCTGCTGGTTTAGACCCTGGGAGCTCTGGTTGGATGGTATTGTTACCCTCCTCATGGGGCTGCAAACCCTTTCGGCTCCTTCAGTCTTCACTCTAACTCCTCCATTGGGAATCTCATGATCAGCTCAATGGTTAGCTGTGAGCATCCGCCTCTGTATATTTCAGGCTCTGGCAGACCTCTAAGGAGACAGCTATATCAGGCTCCTGTCAGCATGCACTTCCTGGCATCTATATCAGTGTGTACCTTTGGTGAATGCACAAGGGATGGATACCCAGGTGGAGCAGTCCTTCAGTTTCTGTCCCACGCTTTGTCTCCATATTTGCTCCCATGAGTATTGTGTTACCCCTTCTAAGAAGGGTCAAAGACCCCACACTTTGGTCTTCCTTGTTCATGAGCTTCATGTGGTTTGTGAGTTGTATCTTGGATATTGTGAGCTTTTGGGCTAATATCCAATATCAGTGCATGCATGCCATGTGTGTTCTTTTGTGATTGGGTTACCTCACTCAGGATGATATTTTCTAGTTCTATCCATTTACCTAAGAATTTCTCAAATTCATTGTTTTTAATAGCTGAGTAATATTCCATTGTGTAAATGTACCACATTTTCTGTATCTATTCCTCTGTTGAAGGATATCTGGGTTCTTTCCAGCTTCTGGCTATTATAAATAAGGCTGCTATGAACATAATGGAGCATGTGTCCTTGTTATATGTTGGAGCATCTTTTGGGTATATGCCCAGGAGTGGTACAACTGGGTCCTCAGGCAATACTATGTCCAATTTTCTGAGGAACCACCAGACTGATATCCAGAGTGGTTGTACCAGCTTGCAATCCCACCAAAAATGGAGGAGTGTTCCTCTTTCTCCACATCCTTGCCAGTGTCTGCTGTCACCTGAGTTTTTGATCTTAGCCATTCTGACTGGTGTGAGGTGGGATCTCAGGGTTGTTTTGATTTGCATTTCCCTGATGACTAAGAATGTTGAACATTTCTTTAGGTACTTCTCTCGGCAATTCGAGTTTCCTCAGTTGAGAATTCTTTGTTTAGTTCTATACCCCATTTTAATAGGGTTATTTGGTTGTCTGGAGTCTAATTTATTGAGTTCTTTGTATATATTGGATGTTAGCCCTCTATTGGATGTAGGATTGGTAAAGATCTTTTCACAATGTGTTGTTTGTTGTTTTGTCCTATTGACAGTGTCCTTTGCATTACAGAAGCTTTGCAATTTTATGAGGTCCCATTTGCCAATTCTTGATGTTAGAGCATAAGCTATTGGTGTTCTGTTCAGGAACTTTACCCCTGTGCCCATGGGTTCGAGGCTCTTCCCCATTTTCTCTTATATTAGCTTCAGTGTATCTGATTTTATATGGAGGTCCTTGACCCACTTGGACTTGAGCTTTGTACAAGGAGATAAGAATGGATTGATTTGCATTATTCTACATGCTGACCTCCAGTTGAACCAGCACCATATGTTGAAAATGCTGTCCTTTTTCCTTTGGATGGTTTTAGCTCCTTTGTGTGCTTTCATTTCTGGGTCTTCAATTCTATTCTATTGATCTTCCTGTCTGTCTCTGTACCAATGCCATGCAGTTTTTATCACTACTGCTATGTACTACACCTTGAGGTCAGGGATGGTGATTCCTGCAGAAGGTTTCATATTGTTGAGAATTGTTTTCGCTATCCTAGGTTTTTTGTTATTACAAATGAATTTGCAAATTGCTCTTTCTAAGTCTGTGAAAAATTGAGTTGGAATTTTGATGGGTATTGCATTGAATCGTAGATTGCTTTCAGCAAGATGGCCAGTTTTACTATATTAATCCTGCCAATCCATGAGCTTGGGAGATCTTTCTATCTTCTGAGATATTCTTCAGTTTATTTCTTCAGAGACTTGAAGTTCATGTCATACAGATCTTTCACTTGCTTAGTTAGATTCACACCAAGGTATTTTATATTATTTGTAACTATTGTGTTGGGTGTCATTTCCCTAATTAAGAAATTAATTCTTTCTCAGCCTGTTTACCCTTTGAGTAGACGAAGGCTACAGATTTGTTTGAGTTAACTATATACCCAGCCACTTTGCTTAAGTTGTTTATCAGGTTTAGGACTTCTCTGGTGGAAGTTTTGGGTTCACTTAAGCATACTATCATATCATCTACAAATAGTGAAATTTTGACTTCTTCCTTTCCAATTTGTATCACTTTGACCTCCATTTGGGGTCTAATTGCTCTGGCTAAGACTTCCAGTACTATATTGAATAGGTAGGAAGAGAGTGGGCAGCCTTGTCTAGTCCCTCATTTTAGTGGGATTGCTTCAAGGTTCTCTCCATTTAGTTTGATGTTGGTTACTGGTTTGCTGTATATTGCTTTTACTACGAACAGGTATGGCCCTTGAATTCCTAATCTTTCCAAGACTTTTACCATGAAAGGGTGTTCAATTTTGTCAAATGCTTTCTCAGCATCTAGTGAGATGATCATGTGGTTTTTTTCTTTGAGTTTATTTGTAGGTTATGTTGATGGATTTCTATATATTGAATCATCCCTGCATTCCTGGAATAAAGCCTACTTGGTCATGATGGATGATTGTTTTGAAATGTTCTTGGATTCAGTTTGCAAGAATTTTTTGAGTATTTTTACATTGATATTCATAATACCCATGAGTTTCATCTGAAGTTCTCTTTCTTTTTGGGGTCTATGTGGTTTAGGTATGAGAGTAATAGTGGCTTCATGAACAAATTGGGTAGTGTTCCTTCTGTTTCTATTTTGTGGAATAGTTTGAAGAGAATTGGTATTAGATCTTCTTTGGAAGTCTGATAGGATTCTGCACTAAAACCATCTGGTCCTGGACTTTTGGGGAGACTTTTAATGACTGCTGCTATTTCTTTAGGGGTTATGGGACTGTTTAGATGGTTTGTCTGATCCTGACTTAACTTTAACACCTGGCATCTGTCTAGAAAATTGCCCATTTCTTTCAGATTTTCCAGTTTTGTTGAGTATAGGCTTTTGTAGTAGGATCTGATGATATTTTGAATTTCCTCAGTTCTGATTTTATTAATTTTCAAATTGTCTCTGTGCCCTCTTGTTAGTCTAGCTAAGGGTTTATCTATCTTGTTGATTTTTTCAAAGAACCAGCTCCTGGTTTTGTTGATTCTGTGTATAGTTCTTTTTGTTTCTACTTGATTGATTTCATCCCTGCATTTGATTATTTCCTGCCATCTACTCCTCTTGGGTGTATTTACTTCCTTGTGTTCTAGAGCTTTCAGTTGTGCTGTCAAGCTGCTAGTGTATGCTTTCTCCAGTTACTTTTTTTTCTTCTCCTCCCTCCCCTCCACTTTCTTTTTATAGGCACTTAAAACTGTGAGTTTTCCTCTTAGCACTGCTTTCATTGTGTCCCACAAGTTTTTGTATGATGTGTCCTCATTTTCATTATATTCTAAAATGTCTTTAGCTCCTTTCTTTATTTCTTCCTTGACCAAGTTATCATTGAGTAGAACATTGTTCAGCTTCCACATGTATGTGGGCTTCCATTGTTTTTGTTGTTATTGAAGACTAGCCTTAGTCCACGGTGATCTGATAGGATGCATGGGATTATTTAAATCTTCTTGTATCTGTTGAGACCTGTTTTGTGACTAATTTTATGATCTATTTTGGAGCAGGTACCATGAGTTGCTGAGAAGAAGATATATTCTTTTGTTTTAGGATGAAATATTCTATAGATATCTGTTAAATCCATTTGCTTCATAACTTCTCTTAGTTTCACTACATCTCTGTTTATTTTCTGTTTCCATGATCTGTCCATTTCTGAGACTGGGGTATTGAAGTCTCCCACTATTGTGTGAGGTACAATGTGTGCTTTGAGCTTTAGTAAAGTTTTTTTTTATATATATGAATGTGGGTGCCCTTGCATTTGGAGCATAGATGTTCATAATTGAGAGTTCATCTTGGTACATTTTTCTTTTGTTGAGTATGAAGTGTTCTTCCTTATCTTTTTAAATAACTTGGTTTGAAAGTCAATTTTATTTGATATTAGAGTGGCTACTCCAGTTTGTTTCATGGGACCATTTGCTTGGAAAATTGTTATCCAGCCTTTAACTCTGAGGTAGTGTCTGTCTTTGTCACTGAAGTGTGTTTCCTGTATGCAGCAAAATGCTGAGTCCTGTTTACTCTGTTAGTCAATGTCTTTTTATTGGGGAATTGAGTCCATTGATGTTAAGAGATATTAAGGAAAAGTGATTGTTGCTTCCTGTTATTTTTGTTATTAGAGGTTCAATTATATTTGTGTGGCTATCTTCTTTTCAGTTTGTTGAAAGATTACTTCCTTGCTTTTTCTAGGGTGTATTTTCTCTCCTTGTGTTGGAGTTTTCCCTCTATTATCCTTTGTATGGCTTGATTTGTGGAAAGATATTGTGTAAATTTGGTTTTGTCATGGAATATCTTAGTTTCTCCGTCTATAGTGATTGAGAGTTTTGCTGTGCATAGTAGTCTTGGCTGGCATTTATGTTCTATTAGGGTCTGTATGACATCTGCTCAGGATCTTCTGGCTTTTATAGTCTCAGTGAGAAGTCTGGTGTAATTCTTATAGGTCTGACTTTATATGTTACTTGACCCTTTTCCCTTACTGCTTTTAATATTCTTTCTTTGTTTTGTGCATTTGGTGTTTTGATTATTATGTGACAGGATGAATTTCTTTTTTGGTCTAGTCTATTTGAAGTTCTGTAGGCTTCTTGTATGTTCTGGGCATCTCTTTCTTTAGGTTAGGGAAGTTTTCTTCCATAATTTTGTTGAAGATAGTTACTGGCCCTTTAAGTTGGGAATCTTCTCTCTCTTCTGTACCTAGTGTCCTTAGGTTTGGTCTTCTCACTGTGTTCTGGATTTCCTGGATGTTTTGGGTTAGGAGCTTTTTGCATTTTTTATTTTCTTTTGACAGGTGTGTCATTGTTTTCCATGGTACCTTCTGCACCTGAGATTCTCTCTCCTATCTCTTGTATTCTGTTGGTGATGCCTACATCTATGATTCCTGATCTCTTTCCAGGTTTTCTATCTCCAGGGTAGTCTCCCTTTGTGATTTCTTTATTGTTTCTACTTCCATTTTTACATCCTGGATGGCTTTGTTCAATTCCTTCACCTGTCCTTTGTGTTTTCTTATAATTCTTTAAGGGATTTTTGTGTTTCCTCTTTAAGAGCTTCTGCCTGTTTACCTGTGTTCTCCTGTATTTCTTTAAGGGAGTTATTTATGTCCTTCTTGAAGTCTTCTATCATCATCATGAGAAGTGACTTTAAAAGCAGAATTTTGCTTTTCTGGTGTGATGGGGTAGCCAGAACTTCCTATGGTGGGGGAACTGGGTTCTGATGATGTCAAGTAACCTTATGTCCTTGCACTTGCCTTTCACCATCTGGTTATCTCTAGTGCTACCTGCAGTCACTGTCTCTGACTGGAGCCTGTCTCTCCTGTTATCTTGGTTGTGTCAGAACTCGTCAGAATCCAGCTGCCTCTATGATCCTGTGATCTGGAGATCCTTGGTTTAAGAGCTCCTGGGAGTCAGGCCATCTCTGGGAACCTGAAATCCTGTTGTGACCAAGCTCCTGAGATCCTATGATTCTATGATCCTATGTTCCTGGGTATGATAGAGCTCCTGGGAGTCCAGCCTCCTCTGGGTGTTGTGGGATTAGGTGCCAAGCTGATGCCCAAGGTCTGCTCAGGGCACTAGCACAGACCGGAAGGAACCTGTGCCACTGGCTGGGAGAGGGATCCTGCTTCCCCGGGTCCCCGGGGGTCCCAGTTACTCCCTGATTGTGGCAGGTGTTGTAGCTTCATCACCTATGATCCTGGGTGTGTTAGAACCCCTGAGAGTTCAGTTTCCTCTAGGTGTTGTGGGATTTGGTGCAGAGCTAGCGCCCAAGGTCTTCTCAGGCCCCTAGCTCAGACTAGAAGGAACCCATGCCACTGGTCGGGTGGAGGTATATCCCAGGGCCCTGGAGGTCCCAGTTACTCCCTGTGATCCTAGGCATGTTAGCGCTCCCGGAGTCCAGCCTCCTCTAGGTGTTGTGGGATGAGGTGCAGAGCTGGCTCTCAAGGTCTGCTCCAATGCTGTCACACAATACTGTGTCTCATTAAAAACATAGCTAGAATGTGATGACTTTATCTTAAATTTAAGAGAATATTTATATTGAAGAATTACTCCATTTCTTAGTGTCACATTGCTATGACATTTCTTCTACATATTGTTTAAATGTTCAAATTTATCAAGCATTTTCCCATGTTATCTCATTCATAATCTTCTTGAGAAGCAGGTGACATAGGGAATATCATCCTAATGTACAGGTGCTTACACTGCCTTGGTGGTTTTCCTAAATGCAGATACATTGCTACAGAAATAGTTGTGAGTGTGTGGTTTGAGTGTTTGCTCTTGTGTTGGATGCTTAGGCTCTAACCCTCACATATATGAGACAAGCTCCAGTTTATCTGAGCTACAGCCTCATCATAGAAATTATTCTCATATCCTACTTCCTTTATATCTGGCCACATTTCCCTCACAGGGTATGTACCAAATAGTCATCCAAGAAAGCACCAAGGTTCCCTGGCCATTTCAGCTGATGTTACCCTGATAATATCCTCACTATGTTTAGTGCTTGTGAGAGAATGTAAAAGGTGGTCCCCATAGGGTACTCCATTCTCTGTTTACCAATGGGATACGGTAGTATTTTCTCTCATATTCCAGGGTTATTTCAATAGTATAAGCTTATTTCTGATTGGCCCTTTAGTATCCAGTAGGATATGCTATACATCAGATATACACTAGCATCTTAGTTAGATATTTTATGTTATCAGCTACTATTATATACTTTCCTGAAACAATCCTCGGACTCATTGGCTGGCTTCATGCCTACTGTCTTTCTGCTCACTGTTATAAAAATACTGAAGGTTGGTTAGTTATAGGTGTTACTTCTATATTTATGCATTTGTTTTGTTTGAATGTGAGGTGAGCAGGAACAAGTTTAATTTTTCTTGAGTGTTATGTTGGATGTTTGTATGGGTCATATTGGTTGTATTTTATTGTCCTGCAATCAAACATGTTTGCCAGTCTGGACACAAATTTTATGTACAAAGCATATTAAATATTTTACTTAGATATATCTAAGTCTGGTATTCTAAATAAGTAGCATTTTCAAGTAGTCATCTTGAAGTTTTAAAATGTTTTTGTTTCTTCAGTTGAGATTAATTTGTATAAGAGATCTAGCTATTAATATATATGATGGTTTGTGAATGCTGGGCCCAGAGAGTGGTACTATTAGAAATTGTGACCCTGTTGAAGTAGGTGTGTCCTTGTTGGAGTAGGTGTGTGTCATTGTGGGCATGGTCCTATGACCCTCATCCTAGCAGCCTTCAGATGAAGATGTAGAACTCTGAGCTCCTTCTGCACCATGCCTACCCAGATGATGCCATGTTCCTACTTTGATAACAATGGACTGAACTTCTGAACCTGTAAGCCAGCCCCAATGAAATGTTGGTCTGTTAAATGTTGCCTTGGTCGTGGTATCTATTCACAGCAATAAAACCCAAACAAAGACAATCTATTAATGCATTAATATATTAGATGATACATTCTAGTCAAAGCTCTTCACAGGGATTGAAGATCCTCATAGACCCATTTACAAACCAGTTTTCTGCCTGCAGGCCTCTGTATCCGTATACCATCATGTGCATGCATGCTGTGCTGGCTAGCTTTTGTTGACTTCACATAAACTCAAGTCACCTAGTAAAGTGAACCCCAGTTGGAGAATTGCCTCCATCAGATTGGTTCACATGTCTGTGAGGCATTTTCTTGGTTGCTGATTGAGGTAGAAGGCTCTGCCCACTGTGGGTGGCCCCATCCCTGGGCAGGACACTTAGGATACATGCAGGTCTATTGCTGAGTACAGAATTATGAATAAAAAGTCTCACTTTGTTTTTCTGAAAACTGTTCCTACTATGGAATCCCATGGCTGGGTACCAGGTACACCAGGTATTCATTTTAGTTGCCTATCCCACTGATGGAGGTTTTGGAGAATTTTATTTTAAAATATTTTTGATGCAAAGGTAATAGGTACCCAGAGGAAGGAAAGACTGCTTTCAACTTCCTCATTTATAATCGAGGAGTGGCTGGCCCAGTGTCAGCTGCAACTTTTCCTTTTCTTTCACATGTTATATTTTAAACTTGGTTATAGGATACCAGTTTCCATACAGCCTTTTTATTAAGCCTTTATGTTAATTATCTCTGACTCTTACCTTTGTCTTCTTCATCCCCCACCTCTCCCTCTGCTTAAACCTTTTCATGTGGTATTTCGCCCCTGTGACTTTCAGGTTACCAACAATCTACTTTCTCTGCTTCTTTAAAGATATCTCCTATTAGGTGTTTTCTCTCTCTCAATCATGCAAACGTAGGCCAGATCAGAACAGATTAAAAGCAGATAAATACAGGTTTATTAGGTGCAACCAGGAGGGTTCATCAATCCCAAAGAATGGTGCGGAGGAAGTCTTGCGCCCAGGCTAAGGCAGGTAGGTTTTATAGACCTTAGGCAATGGGTTTGTTGACCTGTCATCCAGGAGCAGGGACTGTATCCAAGGATGGTCAAAAGCTACTCCCCTGGGCAGGCACTTGGGTGGGCTGGCCATGTCAGAAAGGCAGGTTGCATCTGCTGTCAAAAATGTGGAACTGGTTTTTGGCCCCACACAGAGACTTGAAATGCCAGGGTGATGGGATTCCCCAGGGGAGGGGGGAAAGCACCTGCTCAGAGGAGAAAGTAAGGGAGGATGGGAGAGGATTGTGGGAGAGGTGATTGGGAGGGGGGCAATGAATGGAATGTAAAGTGAATGAGTAAAAATAGAATAAATTTAATTTGGAAAAGAAAGAAATAAAAAACCCAGAGACTAAACCAAAGGCAGCTTAGATCGCTTGTGGTTTATACTCCTAACTGTGTGGAGTATGGATGTGTGGTAGGCCTTGGGGAAAGGCCTGGGATGGTTTTCCTCAGCCCCTGGAGCCCTGGTCTCTATTCTCTTGTGTAGGTAAGACTCATATTTGGTGTCAAGAGCTCTTGCCTTTGGAGCCTTGATGTCTATATAAAGACATTTATTAGAGCACACGTTTTATGCAAAAGGTGAAAATAAAAGCATTTATCAATGTCCCAACTTCATAAAATTTTAAATGAACAGTGAAAGAATGTGTTATCATCACATCTGCTAAGCTGAATCTTTGTTTAAAACCTGTCATGGTTTTTCTTTTCCTACAGCACATGATCCTGGGGCCTCCCTCATAAGATTTGATTCCATTGAAATATGTTTCTCGGAGGAGAAATCGCCTATGCGTCATATGTCTGCAGTCAGCTATAATGGTTAATGTGCAACCTTCCTTGAAAAATCTGTTTTACAAGCAAAATGTTGACACAGTTTTAATTATAGCACTCGAGTGAGCACTGCTGTAATTTTTAATACTCCTCCATGGTAACATTGCCACTGTTCTCGTCAACACTACTCTGGTGTTCCGTGCTTTTCAGTGTGTTAGGGTTTTATGGGAACGCTGCCTTCTCTCAGTTTAAATTTTTTATTTTGTCTTAAACAAAAGAATGTTACCCCAATGTTTGGTGTACTTATTTATTAATATAAGCATTCTCTATGACAGCCATTATTTAATATGTCACCGTGTGGACCTTACATGAGTCACATTAAGGAGGTAGCTTCTCTGTAAGACAGTACAGCAAGTCTAGATGCTTGCTTACTTGCCTTGCAGAAACTTTCCACATTTTTAATCTAAAACTACATTGATATTAAAATGTCATTAAACCGAACATTCATGTTTTCCAGAAATAGAGTCATGTTAAATGATATGGTATATAAGAGAATGTGCTTTAATGTAGTAACAATCCATGAACTCTCTTTTGTGCTCATGATTAAAAGGGAGAGACTGCATGACAGTCCGTCTATACATTGCTGTTCACTATGTTTAAATGTACTGTTCTGTCTTCCAGCTCACTGCCCAGTCTACTCTTTAACATCCCTGGCTTTTTGGGAGGTTTATGGATGTCAGCCAGTTGATTAGTTCTCATGTTCTTCCTTACTGCTTTCTGAAGTGATATAGGTGTGGTTTATGGTACTTTTTAGGCTCTGAGGAGAGCCAGATGCTCTACTCTGTCTCAATGGGAAGGACATAGCCACATGAACCTTTACAACACAGCTTCTGATAAAAAAGGAAAAGAAAAAGACAGTAAAGGTCAGCCTGCATCCTCACCAAGGCAAGGCTGTCTGCAGCCAAGCTTAGATCAGGGCAGAACAGAGGCTGAAAGCCAAAGTATCAGTCACTGCTTACTTGGCACTGGCTGGAAAGAATATTGTTTTCACTGAAAAGAGTATGTGTGATCAAGACCAAACAGCGATCACTTGAAAATGTGTTATATGACCTCATCTTTCGTCAGTGTTAAGATTTGACCAGCTTGATCACTCATCTCATGAAAACCTGCTTTCTCGTGTCTTAAAAAACTTGTAAAACAAGTATTAATTATATTTTCATCCATACATATTCTGATTGTAGGTGCTTCATCTTATCTTTTTTCCACTCCACTGATCTTCTTGCTCTTTCTCCAACTAGTCCTGCTTCTAGTTTCCTGTCTTCATGCCTTGTGTGGTCCACTGTGTTTAATTAGGGTACCTTGCATGACTGTGGATGAGGAGTTATTTACAAAAATGTGGCAACTTACCAGTGGCTACACCATGAAAGCAAAAATGCCTCTTCCTTCCCCAGGAGCCATTAACTGCCATTAGCAACATAAGGAAACACAGGGTGTGGGCCGCTGGAGCACTTGAACACTTCTCCATGAACATCCCCCAGCAAGAACTTTTATTTTAAGGGTGTGTGTTCCACATACCTGTCTTGTGAAAAGATTCAACTCTGTGTGCAAGAACACACTAATGTATTGGAGTTAGAGTTTATAATTAATATTTTTTCTAGATGTCTGAGGCTAAGAACTTGCATTGGCTTTTATTGCTTTGGGGTCAAGTTGTATAGCATAGACATATTCGAGTGCATATAAGTAGAGTTAGACTTCAAAACATCTGCTGTTTTGAAAGAACCAAGAATTTTAGATTTCAAAACACCAGCTCCTGAGTGTGTCCAACATGAACAGGAAAGGACACTAAAAGGTTGTCAACGCGCAGCTTGTAACAAATCACAGCAGACTAGACAGTTCCACTAGGGAGGTTTATTCAGGGGATAGGAGGGAGAGCGGAGAGGTAGAGGAGTGGAGGCTGGCCATGACCACATGGAGAGAGGGGGAAAGGAAGGGGGGAGGGGAGAGGACAACCTGCAGGCTCTGGGTTGAGGAGAACAAGAGTAAGAGAGAGAGGAGGGGCAAGCAGCCCCTTTTATAGTGGGCAGGGCTACCTGCCTGTTGCCAGGTAACTGTGGGGAGGAGCATACCTGACTGGTGCCAGGTAACTGTGGAGGTGGAGTTTAACAGATTACTAACAGACACAGCTTGAGGGCTTGATGTTACTAATATAATATTTTTTCATCCAATGTAATTCTGAGTGAGTCTGTGAGTCAACTACATGTGTTATTTTAAAAGAAAATAACACATATGGAGTTTAGTATTGTATGCTACTATATTTAGCTTTATGTGTATACATATTCTATATTATACTCCCTAAAGTAGCACTAAACAGAGAAATACTGAGGAAAACAAAGAGAAAAGAATACATTTCCATGTTTTTGATCCTAGTCGAGTTTACAAGGAATAACTTGGCATTCAAAGATAATGTGTATTTGTATATTTATATGTACATATGTGTATGTATGTATTTATATAAGTGTGTGTGTATGTGTGTATATATATATACACACACACACATGTAAAAATATTGAACAATAAAGACATAAAGCAAGCCCTATCCCTGGGTGTTTGCTCTTTACCTGCAAGGCCTTTAATTGATACCTTTAAATGTATGTTGTTTATTTTTTTAAGGAACTCATGAGATTTGCTGAAAAATATTGCCAACTTGTTCTAAAACAAACTGTAGTTATTTTACAGTATACTTTGTCTTGTCTGGAGAGTCTTCAGTTATTTGAGTTACGTATTAGAGTAAATTTGCTTGGGTTCTACTTTACAGTTATTGATGAGAAAATAATGACAAGTTGGTATAATAGGGAGATACGCTGTATACTTTAAAGAGTGTGTTTCTAGTTGCAGTGTTCATGCTAAGTATTTAGATGGCTTGCATTAAACACCAGCTAACTGATCTGGATTCAATTTATACTTGTAAAATTAAGACACTGAAACCAAATGGATTTTAAAGTTTATTCTTGCCTGAAAGTTTCATCATTACTTTGAAGGCTTGAAAGACTACAGCATTAATCAAAAACCTTAAATATCAGTGTTCAGTATCAAGTATGCAAGGGGCAAAATAAATGCTTTATACATCCAGGATGAGAGGAACACATGCCACAATGTGGAGTTTATAGAGTCCTTACAGAAAAGCCATAAAGATGAGATAAGCCTGTGGTTGATGGATTAAATTAATAAACATGTAAAGGAATAAAGGACTGGTAATGCTTAAGAAAACTAGAAGAAACAGACAAAGAACAGCTATAAATAAAATTCTGTCCATGTAGCAACTCTTCATAGCACCATAGACCAGGCACTGTCCTTATCAAAGATCCAAGGCTGAGACTGACTAGCTGAGGTCGGACTAAGCTTCTAGTGATTTGGGAAAAGACAATTCCCTATGGAGTTGTTTGAACTCAGGTAGGCAGAAGGCACACAGGAGAATCCCGTCACTTGACTTGATGATGCACAATACCAGAAGGTTTTGCCAAAATCTTGACTACATGTCAATTGCTAAATACTCTATGTAGTGAGTTTCCAAACTGAATCTGTAATTTCTTTTATATACGTTAGATTTCTCAACAAAAAGATGGGAGATACAATGGTGGTGGTGGTGGTAGCGGTGGTGGTGGTGATGGTGGTGTATGTTTGTGTGTGTGTGTTGATATAGATAGATAGATAGATAGATAGATAGATAGATAGATAGATAGATAGATAGATAGACAGACTCACTTTTTATTCTCAGATACTGGAGGTTATAGTTGAGAATGGTGGGAGGTGGGAAGATAGAAGGAATGAGAGTGGTGTTCTAGCCTCTTATGGGGTATACTTCCTAACTGCTGTGTCATCTGGAATGCCATCAGTTTCCAGGATAACCTTTTTGAAGTATAATATGTAAAATATACAATACAGCTAAGTGGGTTCTTAAACACTGTTGTGCTTCAGGGATGAGCCTGCTTATGATGGTCTCTCAGCTCCCTAAGCAAGGGTTAAAATACCTTCACCACTGAGGAAGCAGTATGCTCCTGAGGCTCATGGCATAGATGTAGGTTTTTTTTTTTTTTAATCAGCCTTTTGCTTTAAAGCAGTGGTTCTCGACCTTCCTAATGCTGCAACTCTAAAGGGATACAGTTCTTCATGTTGTAGTGACTCCCCCAACCATAGAATTATTTCATTGCTACTCCATAATGGCAATTTTACTACTGTTATGAATTGTAATGTAAATATCTAATATGCAGGATATCTGACATGCAATCCCCAAGGGATTGTAACGCACAGGTTGGGAACTTCTGCTTTAAATTGTCTTTCCAAGCTCTTGGCTAATCATGAACTATCACTGGGTTTGGTGGGGTTTTCTCCTTTACATTTTTGAATAGGTGATAAAGACAGCAGAGTCGTGGTTCTGGTTTGCATATGAAGCATCCTCTGCAGGCTCGTGTCACCAGCTGGTGACTCTGATTTTGGAGGCTGCAGAATGTTTAGAGGTGGCTCTGCTGACAGAGGTTGTTCACTAAGAGTGGATTTTTGAAGATTATAGACTTTATGGCTTCTGGTCTCAATCTCAGCTTTCTGATTGGCAATGACCGTATGTATGCCTAGCAACCTCATGCCCCTATCATCACAGAGGATACTGTTCACATGCTGAACTTTCCTAGTCTTCATGGACTGTAATCTTCTGAGACTGTAGGCCAAAGCACATCTTTCTTCCCTTAAATTGCTTCTTACAGGCATTTTATGACAGTGAAAAGAACATCACGGGTACAGTGACATTGGCCTGTGCAGCATCTAGACAGTATAGTAGCATTGGCCTGGCAGCATCTAGATGGTACAGTGGCAGTGGTCAGTGCAGCATATAGGGTTTGTTAGAAAGGTAGATGCCAGATGCCACCACTTTCTGTAGTAGGACAAAATCTGTATTTGAATCAGAAAACTGGATAACTCATATGCAAGTGAGAATTGAAGTTGACAGCAGAATAGTTATTGTATATTTACATTTCCTTTTGATCTATAGCAGATTTGTATGTTCTGAAAATGTCAGTAAATTATAAAAGTGCAAAAAATGATACCTAAAAGCAAAAATAATCTCAAAACCAAGCCAATATAAGTAGGCAGACTACCGTATAGCATTAACATGTAGTATTGGTGAAAATTATGCATGGAAAGCTTCAGAAGACATGTAACATGGCATAGGAAGTGAAAGCCACTGGCCACTAGTTGATTCCTGAAAACAAATCATAGCTGAGACTTGTGTAACTTTCATGCCAATAGCAACACCATGTCCTAGAAAGTGAAAGATATGTAGGTGACATGGAAGACCGATTATGGCTTAGGACAACTGGTTTATGCAGAGAGAAAGAACTAATTAAATGGGCAGTGCCAGGCTAGGAGAGAGGCTTTGCAGAGTTTACCCTGGGCCATTTCCTTGGAGTCTAGTCCATACAGAATTGGTTGGATGCTGAGGAACTGGATCACGGCAAATTCACATCAAGTGCAGCTGCTCACATGAGGATCAGTAGCAAAGGCTGTATCAGAAAACTTAACATGGTGCTCAAGAAGCAACCTTTAGTGGGTTAACGTTTTTCTCTGAGAACTTTACAAAGCTTCATGAGCAACTTACACAAAATATTTATTGTGTTACTGAGTTGTCACCATGTGGGAGTAATTGGAGGCCCCATCTCTCAAAATGTCTAAAACGAAGATGGAAAGGAAATAGGATGCTCTGTGTGAGAATGCTCTCCACAATGGAAGAGACTGGGTAGAATACTATGTCTCAGTCACTGCCAATGTTCCCATACAAAGATGCGTTTCCTTCACTGGACTGATGTCTTATCTAAATAAAAGTGCACTCTTTTATAAAGTCATCTAAAGGGTGTCACTTTCTTCCCTTGGCGATATCTGCCTCGTTTGTACTTGCTGGAGTTCTTTTTCCTATTTCACTTAATCACACAGTAGTTAATGAAGAGTGGCGCTCAGTGCGAAACACAAGTAGCCTCTCTTCCACCACTTGTTTTTTCCAGGTGGGAGGATAAGCCCACAGTGTGCTGTTGAATGGATGGAGAAACCCTGGACATCTGGAACGATCCAGTGCCTTAGAGAAATTAGTAATGATTCTTTGTACCGGTTCAAACTCAGCTCATTTCACCAGGCCATAATGGTCTGAGGGTGGTGTTCCTTCTCCTTTGTCTCTCTAGAGATGAAACAACACCTAAACAGGGAGAACCCGAACCACAGTTCCATGAGTCGAAAAGCGATCAGTAGTTACATCCAGTATTCAAATCTATTGTTTTCCCCTGCCAACTTCTTTAGTTCCACTGTAGTACTTTCCAGGAAACACGGTTTCATTTAGATACTTGTAGGAATTATTGATGTCAGACATGTCAACTGATGTGTTCGATATACTAGTCTATGTCACTATGGAGAATTGTTTAACAAACCCAAATATCAAGTCGCATTAATTGTGAAGTTAACATTGCATTCTGCTGTTGTCTCCGTAATACAAAATCAATTATTCTATCCACTGTTTGTGGATATGGTTCTTAACCAACTGCCGGGATCTTACGTTGCAAATAACAACTGTGTGCAAGGTCAAAAGTAGTAGGAAGGGAAAAGTCATGTAAGTTTCACTGTAACTTTATCTACTCTTGCTTCCTACTGGTTGCTGTATCTACCAAACGGGTGGAAGGAGGCCTTTTCTTTTTTCTAAGCCACTCTGCTAGTGGAATATTGATTTTTCTCTCAAGAATACCCTGCGTTCTCAGGTGATCACGTATTTTCTCACATTATTCATATTGACAGAGCACCTTTGTTCATGGTTGACATCCATTATTGAGCTCTGATAGTGCTACCCACCATGGGCTTTTCCCAGTGGTCAGGTGATAGGGCTTCAGTGCAGGAGATGGAAGGGGACAGGTGTTTTGCAATATTTTTGGTCGTTGAAAAGCAATTATTATTCATCTGAAAAGATGTCATAAGCTCTGAGAGTGCTGCTTAGCAGCTTTCCTCACTCCAACATCAATGCCTTAAAGTCCTTTGTGTCGCTGCTGGAACAGAGGAAAGAACTGGGCACCAAAATATTCTAGTGTTACACTATATAGGAGCAATGTTGTTGCTGCGTGAAAGAATAACCGAGACTTGTCATGCATGGTTGCTGTTCTCACCTCACTTCCTTCTGTTTCAGCTAGCTGTGAGGTGGCTGGAGCATAACTGCCATTACCAGCATATGGACGAGCTCCTGCAGTACATCCGCTTTGGCCTAATGGATGTGGATACACTCCACACGGTTGCCCTGTCCCACCCCCTGGTCCAGGCAAGTGAGACGGCAACTGCCCTGGTCAATGAGGCCCTGGAATACCACCAAAGCATCTATGCACAGCCTGTATGGCAGACCCGCAGGACAAAACCGCGATTCCAGTCAGATACTCTCTATATTATTGGTGGGAAAAAGCGTGAGGTCTGCAAAGTCAAGGAACTACGGTACTTCAATCCTGTGGACCAGGAAAATGCTCTCATAGCCGCCATTGCCAACTGGAGTGAGCTAGCTCCCATGCCCGTGGGAAGGAGCCATCACTGTGTGGCAGTCATGGGGGATTTCCTGTTTGTAGCAGGAGGAGAAGTGGAACATGCCACTGGCCGGACATGTGCGGTGAGGACTGCCTGTCGCTATGACCCCCGCAGTAATTCCTGGGCAGAGATAGCACCCATGAAAAACTGCCGGGAACATTTTGTGCTGGGTGCCATGGATGAATACCTCTATGCAGTAGGGGGCAGAAATGAACTGCGCCAAGTTCTACCTACAGTTGAACGATACTGCCCCAAGAAGAACAAATGGACTTTTGTACAGTCCTTTGACAGATCCCTTTCGTGTCATGCTGGATATGTGGCTGACGGTCTCCTTTGGATATCAGGTAGAGCGTGCCTACTATGTTGGGTTTAGTGAAAAACGCTTTTGCTGTAGCTTAAATGTAAAAGTTCTCTTCTGGAGAGTGGCCCTAAATAATTGAACAGTTGAGCCAAGGATGCCATTTTTAGCTAATTAAGTATCATTTATTGAGCACCTACGCTATAGAGAACCATGACATTGGGAATAATTGACCTTTCTGTGGTTTTTCCGAGTGGTGGCTGTTGTAAAAAGTCAGGATGAAAATTACGGGGCCATCACGGCTGTCTCTCTGCGGAGCCTTGTATTGCTCGATGTCAGCTCTTGATTATCTGTGGGGTGAAATCCACAACCACTGTTTTACCCAAGTTGTTTGCTTCTCCTTTCACTCTTGGCTGCCCAGCTAGAAGCCATTTCTTTGGAGACAGGAGAAGTAAAATCCTAGTAAATCCAATTGGCTGAGTATAACAAGAGAGTCTCTTCCAGGGATTAGCTCTATGCTGTCTATGGGAGGAAGGGATTAAGTTGTGGACAGAAAGCTTTTGGCTTATCTGTTGAGTGGTAGTTACCGGTGCCATCCATTCCTGCATACTCTACCATTCTTCCTGACCATCTGTAGGAAGTTTAAAGTCTATTTGTGTTTACTCTTTTCACTTATGTTTAAACAAAAAGACACCTTTTGCTTATGGAAAAACTAAGGAAACAAGTGTAGTGAACAGAGTACAGTATAACGCAGCTTCAGGTAGTAGTTGCTCGTCTTTGTCCACCCTGGCATTCTTCAGCCCCTACCAGCTGCCATGTTGTTGTACAGAAGTCTATGAAGCATGCGTCATTCATCTTACAACACCAACCTGTGTTTGCTGTTCTCAGGGGGGAAAGCTGCCTCTTCTCTCAGTTGGAGGATATCCATTCTTTAACCCAAATAGAACCTGGGTTTCTGTATCACCAAGGAAACATAGATAACAGAACAATCCCTAGGTTAGATAGTAGAGGGCACCTCCGATGCTCAGACTTGGAAGCATTAGAAAGTGAAGGCTTCTGGGATTTCCCCAGCTGCCATTCAAGTTTTAAAAATCTCAATTTTGACAAAATCATCCCTAGATTAAATTGGTTTTGGCTTTGTTCTCTTTTCCTTCTACTATCTTCTGTAACCCAGGAGTCAGAGCCTCAGCTTCTCTGGCTGAGGCCTGGGTAATTTTCATTGATGTCACCTATCTTATATTGGAATTTAAATAGTTGATGAATTAATACATGAAGCAAAGACTAAGTATGTGATGAGGATAAATGAGAACCCAACATTTACTGGTCCTATATACCAAGTAAAAACATTAGAAATTAATGTATATATAGAAATACTTAACTAAATCTTATTTATTAGTAGCTCCTTTCCTTTCCTTTAAATACATATTTTAACTACTAAAAGAGTCACCAGGATTGTGATTGGTTTTGCTGAAGAAATTTCCAAATGTCCGTGACTGAGACTTTGCTAATAACAGGAACAGGTCTGGATTTTCCTGAACACAGAGCAGTGATGGGTTTATGAAGTCAATGCAGTTTTTATTTTCTCACAATTTACATTTCTTCCTTTGACTCATTTGGTTTTCACATGTTACTAATGCAGTATACTCTTAAAATTTGCAATATGCTTTCTAAATTTTGCATGAATTTCACATAAATATTTTAATAAGCGTGTCTTGTTTGGCATGGAAAAATATAGCTTTTTTGTTTGTTTATTTATTTATTTATTTATTTATTTATGTTATACCCCCATAGCATCCCCCGTCCTCCCAGTCCTCCCTCATATCCTTGATTTTCCCTCACATAGTTATAATACTGTGACTACTCTCTACCCACTTCAGTGATGCTTAAGGGAGCAGACACTCAGAAACCTAGTCCCACCTACCATCCTGGGATCAAGTATCTTCCCTTTCAATAAGGGTCTATGTTTCCTCTTTCCATTTCCTTCCATCTATCACCTTACTATATATCTTATTGCTACCTCACTCTGCTTTCCACCTACTGTGAAAGGAAATACGTTTTGTTCCTTGAACTAACAAACACTATCTGTGTTAACCATATTTAATGAAAACAATCAGAATGTTCTCGGGCTCGCTTTTCCCTACTGTGTGCTTGAGATGAGATGCTCACTTCCCCGAATAGAGTATGAGACCTTTAATTGGAAAGAAGAGGAAATCACCAGTGACATTTCTAATACCTGTGGTCGTCTGCCTCTTTCCTCGGGCCTAGCTTACAATAAATCAATTGTGAACGTAACCAAGGGTGGGGAAGGCTGGCTGGGTTTGCTCATGGACCCCTTTAAAAGGAGACAAGATTTCATCTTCCTGTCTCTGATTTGGAAATGTTAGCTTGGTTTATTGGAACAGATGAAAGTGTGTGAAGCTAGTTCTTAATGTTGACCAAATAATCAAGTATTTCCACATGATAGAGGAGGGTTGAGTCATTGGCATCCTCCTGGAACTCTGCAAGCTTTCTCAGGGGTAGGGGTGGTGTGGATTAGTAAGAATGTGGGTTGTAAAGGCTCAGTTCTGTTCCATAGAACACAGAATGAATGTGTCCTCAGAGGCCTGGTATTTGTAGTATGTTCTTTCCTGCTCTGTACCCTCTCCTGTTCTGTCCACTTGAGGTCAAGGCATTTTGAAAACTGTGCTCAGCTTATCAGTATGAGAACCAGAGAATTCAGAAAGCTAGGTTGGATGGCTATGCCCATTATCATTTAATTTAAGATGTTAGAGACAGTCAAATTTTAAAGGCTTCTGTAGCATTTGACCCTGTGACCCAGTTCACAAGTGCTCCACCACATTTCTGTTTGAAACCCACCTCTCCAAAGTAAAATAAGCATTAAATATCCTGTCACTGTGTTTTAAAAATGCATGCTCTCTGTTGTACAGGATAACATGTGAACCACTAAAAAGATTCTTGTGAGTTTGTATGAAGGAAAATTAATCTGAGCCCATCTTGCAGAACGTATCTGTTTATTTTTATCAGATGGCTGCAAAATAGTGAGTCGCTGACCATGACATTGGTGCCTAAAACTAGAAAACAAGACAAATGGTACAATAGTTACTCAAAAGCATCATGTCGTATTTCCTTGATTTTTCTCAGTAAATGCTGTATCCGTTTATACTGTGGTGCTGTGCCATAGATAAATATGATTAATTCAGAAAACAAACCTCCTGCCCTGTAGAAGCTGACAATCAAAGGGTTTTATTTTTATTTATTTATTTACTTTAGATATGACACCAACAAATGAACCTTTGTTAACCCTTCTTTAATTTCCTAACAACCAGTTTATTTTCATCTTAGTTGGGTTTAGATGATGCTTATGTTGCCCCATTTTAAATCACTTTAACTTATTGAATCTACTGAAAGAACTCTGAGTTTTCAACTATTATTCTCCAAAAATTAAAACATGGTAATTTAAAAATAATGCTGTTAAAATACCACAGCTTTGGTTTTCCTCTATCTGCACAGATATTATTGTGCTTGCACTTAAAATACTGGGAACTAAGAATAGGCATGGTTGAGATTGGGGTGTGAAACCTTTAACTGTACAATAGAGTACAGTTACTCACAAGTGTGAAACTTACTCCTCTTCTTATCCATCATGAGATGCTGAGAAGGGGTCCCAGCTTCTCGAAGTCCTATTCTGCTCTCATGCTAGAGCAGCAGAGTTGGATACAGTAGGCAGTCTCAGTGTGTGATGGTGTGGTGGGGAAGCCTTTCCAGGGTACAGAAGCATGTGAACAGCAGGAAGTAATTTTCAAGGTGACATGCAAAGTGGCACCTTGGGCTCAACTGGCCCCACCCCCTCTAGCTACTTTCTGTCATCCATTTCACCTCCCTGACTTTCCATTTGAATATCATCATTTAATCAGTTCAGTAACTCCCTTGTCTTTTATGTGCACAGTGTAGATATTATGTATATTGTTTAGACAATAATGACACAGAAATCTGTATGGGTTTGGTACCAACAGTTTGTTTGTTTATTGTCAATTTTTTTGAAGCCATGTTGAATCTACAGATGCAAAAACCCTGGACACAAAGGACTAACAGCTTCCAGCCAGCTGCGACTGTAGGAGTGTTACCAGGAACTGAATACAGGATGGGGCATCTTCCCAGTTTTACAGGCGCATGACAGTTTTCAGCATCCTGTTCCCTACTGACCCTCTTTCCTACTCTGCTTTACTGGTGTTAACCTGACTCTATTCCTTAAGACCCCTCCCTCTGACTTAGACAGAGGACCTTGCCTTCTGTTTTTCGTGGTAAATGCAGAGGGGATGATGAATTCTGTGAGGAGACAGATGGGCAGATGAACAAGACATGGTCTGGACAGGGACCAGGGGCATCATCTAGGAAACATTAGCAAGGAGGATGATGGGCCGACCCTCTGGAAGAAGCCTCAAAGTGTGAGGCACACAGGGTCAGTGATGGGGAGGAGTTTGCAGCACCAGGGCACAAACAGGAGTCCACAATGAGTGAGACTTGTCTGGAACTACGGGAGTACCACAGTCCAAAATATTTTCCCTGCGTTTTTCAATTACAAACATTTCAGTGAAAGGGATGTCTGATGAATGGAATATGGAGAGAAGCAGAGAGCTATGGTTAAGGTGTAATGAGAAAGTATGGATCTTGAACTCCAGGTACAAGCTACACTGGCTGCTTGACTGTGATTCCCATGGACATTGTATCATTGAAATTTCTTCCCTGAGTCAGAGCTCATCCAATAATGTTCCAGTTATTGTCTGCCTTCCCCTATACACCTACCTATGGGAAGAGATTGTGCAGGTTTTGGCATACATAATTTAATCCTTGTGACAGCAGTATTTTTTTTCTTTTATGGTAAATTGTCTTTGACTTTAAGAAGGGGAAGGAGATTAAAAGGATAAGAAGAAAGCAAAGAGAAATTTAGCTGAGAAAAGAGAGTGTAGTTAGAGAAGAAAATCCAGATCAATGGAGGGGCTTTTCTTTTTTGAAAGGATGCAGATGCACTAAGGAAACTTGTAAGGAGAGATGTACAAGATAGAGACGTCTATTTGCTCACTAAACTCTGAGAGCAATTCCAGAGTGCCAGAAATGAGAATTAATTTAGGTACTGACTACAGATCAAAGAGTCCTAAAGAGGTAGGAGGGACTGGGACAGTGAAGAAAAAGATTCTCAAACACTAATCCCAAAGAAGGGAAATACATACGGGTGTGAGTCTGGGTACCAGTGGTGAAGAGCAGAAGCCAGGAGTTTCCTTGTTGATTGATTCAAGTGAGATCTTGATGAGTTTCTGCTGACATTATATCTTATCCAAGATTAGGTGGTGGGCCCGAGGAAAGGGCTGTGGGAAAAGCCTCTGAGAGAAGAGAGAACTGATAGGTTTTTTTTAAAGGAAGTTTTTAGAACCTATACTAAGTTTGAAAACTTTTTTGTTATCTTTTGGTAGTGTGTACAGAGAACTGGAAAAGGCATACCTTTGGATTATTAGATGATAAAAGGTTTCCACATTAGAAATAGCCCAGGGGCTCCTGCAGGAAGGTGTTTAGCAGCCAGCACCCCAGCTAATCTAGTCATGACCAGGGGGATTATTACCCTGGAGGTGTCTCTCACAAGGGAGCCACACAGGTTGGAGCTTCATAACTTGAATGTCAACTTCAAAGTTTCCGTGAACTGGAATAGCCACTACAGATGAAATCTGTGTTGTCTTAGACTATGGCATGCCGGTGGGTCTTAGAATACAGCATGCCGGTTGGGCCAAGATATTTCAAATTCCTCTTTTACTTCTACCCAAACTCCCACCTTAAACCTTACTCCCCTCCCCCACACACACGCGCCATAAATCTTCACCACCTGAAACAAATTCAAACAAACTTTGCTACTGAGCTGAGACAGAAGCCAAACAGAAATGAGTTATCCAGAGTGCTTTTAAGAGAACTAAGTGGTTTGAAGAAAGGAAAACATTCAGATCTTCTATTCCCTGAGAACCAGTGAAAGCTTTCATCTCCACCTCACTTAGCTGGGCTCTGAAGATCATTTGGTTTATCATCTTATTGCTGTCCAAGAAATGATGCATAAAGAGTTCCATTAACTTCCAGGTCAAATGGCTAATATTTTATAGGATTTGAATTCCATTTCTGGTTTAAAAAAATAAGGCTTTCCCACTAAACTATATAGCCACTAGATTGTTTGTTTGTTTGTTTGTTTTGATCACTTTTGGTGAAGGTCTCAGAAACACATCCATGACATAGCTCTAAAAGTAAACAATACACAGAGAAAAGATGATGCCCTGGTATTTGTTGTTGTTCATTGAGAATGAACAATACTTGATTATCTTTAGGTGCTCAAGTGTCCTGGAAAAGGGGTTTTTCCAGAGCACAGAATTAAGACAGATAGTTCTTCTTTTGGTGGTCCTGTCATTGAGTTTTGAAAACATAAACACCATCCTGAAGTTAAAACGTGAGAAGTAATTTAGCAATATGCAGAACTACACGGTAAAGTACAGTCCTGGGTAAGAGACTTGTTGCTATTGATTTTTACTATAATAATCTAACTGCCTTTAATATTAATTGCCTAAAGTTATCCTTTTAAGTTAAAAACTCCAGGCTTTTTCTCCTAAAAAGAGTAGCTTTTGATTTGACAAGCTCTTCTCTATCTACCACAGAGAAAGCTGAGAGGGACCACTCTATCTGTGAGCAGGGAGAGGTAGGAGGTTTAAAGCTACATCATAGCAAGTGGCTGAAGAATCCAGTTGATGGGGAGGGGGCAATTAAAGATCCAGTAAGAAGCCAGCAAACCACTGGAGATTGTTGCATGGATTCTGGGACTTGAGAATGAAACCCTCCTGACAGCATGCAGAGATTTTGGAGGCAGGATTCTGACTCCCTACAGAGTGAGGAGATATCCCTACAGTGGATATTTGATGAGATTTCAAATGGCAGGTCCCCCTAGTTGACAAAGCACTTTGGTAGATTTCCTTTATTTAAAACAACATATGGCACACACTTTACCTCTTTCTGGGTTGTAAATTTGTGCTTGTTCGTTCTAGATGGCATAAACATCATTTGCATGTTCAACAGCAGCAATCTTTTATAGATACTTTATAAGTTTGAGACTCCTTTTGACAGATTTTAGCTTATCAATTACACATCCATTTGCGTGAGCCTCTTAAGTGTGAAATCATAGGGATACTAGTTTCAATTTAATACATTGTTAAATATTCAACATGCTAATTTAAAATAAAGATTCCTGGTTATAATTGCTTATACAGCCTTATAAGCATCATAAAATATGGACCATTTCATTGCTTATAAAAATAGATAATAAACTATATTATTTTGGCTGGGTATGGTGTCTCCTGCCTATAATCCCAACACTTTCACAAAGGAGGATGGTCTTGAAGGACTGCTGTGAGTTCAAGGCCAATCCCAGTTACATAGTATGTTATAGGCTAGCCTGGGCTAGAGAATAAAACCTTGTTTCAAAATAAAAGTATATATGTGATCATTATATCTATTTTGTATCTGTTATACATTGCATCTATTCTCGTTGTGCCTCCTGTCTCAGAGGATCATAGAGAGCTCAATTCTATAAAAAATGATTAATAGGAGCTCATCCTTAATGTTGCCACATTGGGGGTAATTAAAGTATGAGTATAAAATTGAAATACGTTTAGATAAGAGGAAATTGAAACCATTAAAGAAGAAAAAAGGCCAAGTGCAGTAGCCAATTAGTCTACTTGTTAAAAAAAAAATGAACAATCAGACCTGCAGAGATAGCTCAGTGGGTAAAATCCTTGAGAGAATTCCAGTCTCAGAATCCAAGTAAAAATAAACCAGGCCTAAGATCAGGTACTTTGTAGTCCCACTGGTGGGAAGTGAAATGAAGACAGGCTGATCCTGGTATTGCTACCTGGTGTTGCTAGCTAGCCAGCTACTTGTGCTCCAAACTATTGAAAGACTCTTTCAAAGAAAAAGAGGGGGGGGGAAGAAGAGAGAAAAGAAAAGAAAGAGAGAGAGAGAGAGAGAGAGAGGGAGAGAGAGAGAGAGAGAGAGAGAGAGAAAGGAAGGAAGGAAGGAAGGAAGGAAGGAAGGAAGGAAGGAAGGAAGAAAGAAAGAATTAAAAAGCAGTGGATTGTGCCTGAGGAATGGCATTCAAGGTTGTCCTCTTTCCCCTGTCTTCCACACATACATGCAATCATACCTTCACACACAAACATACAGTTAACATATACATATATGTATATATATATACATATATGTATACACACACACACACACACATATATATAATCACATGAAAGAAAAAAAAGAATGCTACAGGAAATCAAATTCAGACTGGAAAATGCATTTAATAATTCAATGTCCTTTGTAGGAAAATGTTAAGAAATTTTGATAAAATGACTACAGAATTGTAGCAAATATCTCCTTCTGGACTGGTTGTATACCCTGGGTATTAGTCATCTAAGCCTCTGAGGGAGATCAGAATCGAGGATCCTGAGGTCGGCTGTGGTACATGACTCCCCAAAGATAGAATCACGATCCTGTTCCCCCTGGACAGAGTTGAGGGTGGCATTGTGAGCATGCAAGAGAGAGTCAAAAACCTCATGCTAGTTCCTCTCAGTCTTCAATTTACAGGCAGAATTTTCCATCTTTGGAGGAAGGAGAGGCTCAGCTCTTTGCATGTTGCCCTCAGTTGTGTCCTTGCATTGTCTGTGGTGGAAACCCCAGGCCTCTCCTTCTAGAATAAGAGCATAGGATTCCCTACTCACCAAAAAAGTATTTCTTGGTTTGGCAGGGTTGGATGGAGGTGGGAACAACAAAAAATATCAAGACCTGTCAGATAGATGACTCAGTTGGTAAGGACACCTGACAATGTCTAGAGACAGAAGTTTGGTCACTGGGCCCTTATATGGTGGACCCAATCTAGGACCTACTCTGAGCAAAGCACAAGTCCAGCTTTTCTAACCCACTGCTTTGTAGATGCTGTCAGCATTGGCCATTGTTGCCCTGCACACGGTGTGAGCACTTAGCATTTCTTGGTAGCAGAGACAAAGGCTGTTTGGCAGTGACTTGTCATCCATCCTCTCTGGTACACATTCATCCATTTGACACAAGTTTTGTGGCGAGCTGTACAGGGAAGCTTAAGAAAAATGCTTTCGTCTCATCTTGATGATAAAATGTGTTTCTCACTCATGGTAGCGTGGTGGTAACTTTTCATTCCTCCTGGCAGGTTTTAAAGACTTATTTGACATTGGAGGAACCTGCAGTATATCTTTAAGGTGCAGTTCAAAAGTAAAAGACAAGGTTGCTCATTTTCAATTTTGGCTGAGAAGTCTTAACTTTGACTGTGACACTTCAAAGTTAGAGAAAACTTGGTCTTAAAAAATGGATGCTGATATGAGATGGCATATTTAATGACAGCTGTATCTATAGAAAGCTGTTAAGATGCAGATTATCCCTCCTGGGGTGGGGGAGGGAGATCAAACTGCCAATCTATAAAATATACTCGATAGAAGAAGGAAAGGAATCTATCTGTGCAAGTGCTTTGATTGCAGGGGACAGTACAGCAGCATGTGGCATCATAACCTAGAGCAGACAAATCAGCTTGATGACTTTCAAAGCCAGGAATACTGCTGCAGGCAAGGGTACTCCAGAGTAGGAGAAATTAAAACATATAGAGACTGTTATTAATTTCATATCTATTTTTGTATAGTCAAATCTGTATGCAAATCCTTAGCATCTCATTTCAGCAGATTAATCTAAAGTGAAGAGTGGTGTGTGAAGCGAATGTAATGATGAAGCTCTTTGGAATAAATGTGGGCTGAAAACTTGGATGCTTCCTGTAAAATTTATTTTTTTATATACTGCAAAGAAATGGATTTGTTTATATGCTCATTTGTAAATTACTTCAAAAGGAAAAGCAATAGAGGCAATTCCCCAGTTTCCCTTTGCAATCCTGTCTTGGCAAAAGCTACAGCCCCGGGTTTGGCAGGCGCCTCCTGTGTCTTCCCATTCTAGAGGTAATCATGCCGATAACTAACTGGGACTTTCATTTTTATTCCCAACTAGTGATCCAATATCTCATTTCTGAGCAGTATCATATGAGGAAAAATTTTTGTGTAATGCTAAGGAATCTAATTATTGAGTGCAGATTAATAAAAATCATATTATGGATGCATCTGTGGAAGTGAATAAATAACAATTCTGAACAATAATTCTGAAGAACACGGTGATCAGTTGTATACCCCATGTAGCAGAGCGGGTGTGGTAGTCACAGTGTAATTCACTGACTGTACATTTAGTACATAGTGCTACAAATATGTTCCTATTGTCACAAAGTGTGTTATCACAATAGACTTTATTTCTAAACCAAGTAGAGATGCTTTTAGAGTTTCACAGTAAGAACTGGGAGCCTGACCTCCTGTTTGCTTTCAGTTGGATAGATGATCAGAGGTGACCTGGACATTGATCCGGTGACTATGGCCCTGAACACAAGCACTGGCATTCTTTCTAACCTGGAGCACATGTATGGTCTCAATAGATTCATTTATTCTTACGTGGTTATGCCAAGAGAGAATTCTTCAACATTCTGTTTTTAATCAGACAGGAAGCAAATATCAGGGGTAAAGGAAATACAACTCTTATTTTGATCTCCAACTTGACTCTATGTTAGAATTTCAACTTCAGATTTCTTAAATGTGGTTTCTTTTCCTTATACTCCATTTTAGAAATGAGACATTCAATAAATCCAGAGAATGCTTTCTATAAAAACAGGAATCTCCTTCCTTTCCGCTCACTGCAGATGAAGTTTTTGTTGATTGTAAAATTGGTGCCTTGATTTGTATAAATAATATGTATGTTAAAAGGTGATTGAAAGCTACAGAATTATTTTTTAAAAAAGAAGTCTCCAGTTAGTAGTAGCAACCATTAATTACATGGAGGATCCAATCTCTTTACCAGGGCTTAGGAAAATGATTGGCCTGGACAAGTCCCCATCTCCTTATGTATCTAATAGTATTAATTGATTAGTCTAAGTCAGCTTAGAGTTACATATTCATCCTCTGGATTCTGATTCACTTCACTCTTAGTGCTGGAATTGATGGTAAAGATCTACTCGGAGACTTTGTACTGTCAGAGCAAAAACAAAATTGCTGGGTGATAGAAGACAGCCAAGGAAGACAGAGACGGGGAGAGAGTTTTTTGTAATCAGTTCTATGGAAAAATGAGGTTTTCTTCAGCACCAGAGTAAGCAAAAGAAAGACTTTGGAGGAAAGCTGTTCAGTGGGTACATCAAGCACATTCAGTCGTTCCTCAAATTGCAACCTTTTCCTCTGTGATTAGGTCATGTGAACTTGCTAGTTGGTGCCTATCAAAGTGAGACTCATTTCTTCTCCTAAAAACTGAGGAAAAGGACATCCTTTTCCTGGATGATTATATTTCAAAGAGATTTAGGTCCTTTAAAAAGATATTCTTGTTTCCTAAAAGTGGCATATGTCTTAAAATAATTGACATTTCAAAGAGACGGAGAAAGTCATTGCAGTTATACCTAATCTAAAGTAAATGAATTTTAACAAGCAAGGTCAGGGTCTTAGCATCTTTAAAGCAGCCTAAGCTAAGAGAATGCTAAAGCCTTGTGGTCAGTCTTATGGTGATATATCTTCAAAATTAGCAGGGAAAGCCTCTAGGAACATCTTTTGCATCTGATCAAATTTTCAATCTGTATTTAAGAATCAAGTCTTTCTGATACTTGTTAAGAATATTCTTTTATACAATCTGCAGCTACTTATGGGCGGTATTTATAAAGATGGGTATTGTGTCGCCACATTCCCATTGTTAAGAGTAACAGTTAAACTACAATCAAAGATTTCTTAATTGCACAGGGCTCATTGTATAGCACTAACATGAAATGAAGCATATCTGAGTTGAATACCCTTCATCCCAAATGCTTGGCACTAGAAGTGTCTAGACATATTCAGATTTCTAGATAGTTGTATATTATGATCACATACATGTCTTACAGGGGGGCAACCATTTCTAAACACAAAATTCATATAATGTTATACACAGAATCTGAGGATGATTTTATATATACTTTTTAGTGTTCCTGTGTCTTTACTGTGGCACCTCACTTAAGGTCAAATGTGAGATAATCTGTGTGTGCTATCATATCTGCATTCAAAAAGTTTCAGATTTTGAATGGTCTTCCATGTATATGGGAAAAAATAGGAAAAATCAGTTTACAGTATTGACTTTCGTAGCTTCTAATTAAATAGAAAGTCTGAAATCTCTTAGAGATTAGCCCTGTAAAAGAGGATGTTTAACAAAATTTGAAGTCATTGCACCAGAGACCTTTAGAGCATGCTGTCCCATTTGGTAGTCAATAGTTTCCAGCTTCACTTGTCATAGTAAATGCTTGGAATGTGACTTATCTGTGCTGTATCAAATATACCCTGGATTTTGAAGACTTTATATAAAAAATTCTCAGAAAATTTTATATGGATTTCATATTAAGATAATATTTTTCATCAAATTGAGGTAAGTAAAAATACATTATTAAATATAATTCCTCTGTGCTTATGTTCTGATGTGGCCTATTCGTGGGTATTGTTATTCTCTCCTACACACCATTCACCCCATCTTTTGATAGATAATGACCTTTGCTATATGTATTCTTCCAAGGAAATAGCAAACTGTCACCTTGCTAATGCCCAGAGCTTAGAGCTCTAGCACTGCCAACTTAGCTAAGGACAGAGACAGTCTATACAACTCTCTCCCTAGAATAAGTTATGTATAGAGAAATTTCATCTGTATGTGCTATGTTCGTCCCATCCTTTATCCTTTATCTGGCCATTCAAAGCCTCTTGCTAGAATTCTAGGCCTCTGGCACCCTCAGTATACCTACTGGTTGTTCTTAAGTGGATTACTACTGAAATGCTCTAGAAGAGGAATCAGCATCGACACTACATTTCTTAATTGTGTCATGGGTTCACTTTGAGAGCATGCAAACAAATACTCAACAGTATCTAATTATCCGTTAAGTGTAACTCACACTTATTTTGGAAGACCCTGTTTCTTCTTTGTAAAAAGCTCTAAAATGTGCTACTCCGTTACAGGTGGAGTGACAAACACAGCACAGTATCAGAACAGACTGATGGTATACGAACCTAACCAGGTAAGATGTTCCTAAGAATTCGTTACCTTAATTAAAATGCATTTAAAAAGATCTCCACAGGAATTATCAGTTGGAATGGCACCATATGCACCTTCAGCTACATGGGGAAAAGAAGGCGTTCAGGGGGAAAGCCTTTGGTTCCCCATTATTATTACACAGCGTCAGCTCCTCTAGTGTCATGCTGTATGTGATGCCACAGAGCTTTGCATACTGTACAGAGGACTTTGACTGTGTTTGTCCTTCTGTAAGGGATGCCATTGGGGCAGGAAACATCACTATGACCTTGTTATTCTCAAATCAAATAATGTCATTTGACTTAATATAGCCAATGGTGCTCTATATCTAGGACAAACACAAATGATATGCATATGAAAGTCTGGGAATGGTGCACCTATAATAGCTGGGTCTTCTCTGTGCCCTTTTGATGCATATGTAATTCCCCTTTTCCCCTAGAAGAAGAAATGTTTTTTATTTTCTTTTCCTTATGTCAAAATATCTACAAACCGTGCAAATATGTCTGCTGAACATTGCCCTTTCCATGACTTGGATTTGATTGTGACAGTATTCCAACATGTCGTGACCTGGAAGTTTACTGTCCATTAGCGCAATATTAGGATTTGAAACAACAGGTTGCCTTTGGAAGGCTGCATCTGGGTCGGTACCACAAGTATGTGCTTAGTGTCCCCAGTGTTTCTGCTGTGTTTTTAACAATGGCGTGATTGAGGAAGGCATTTCTCCGTTTACAAGTGTGTCTCCTGATATTATTAGAAGCTGTAGATTGCAGAGATCCGATGTTCATGGGTCAGCTGTCTCATGAGGGATCACTAATTGCAGAAGCCTGAGTTCGGTGCACACATGGTTAAGGCGGAAGACAGCATTAACACTGGTGAAATGAGTTCTGTTTCATGTTTGTACACACATGCTCTTTTTAAAAAATTCTGCTGGCATATTGTTTACGGTGGATACTGGCAAACATCACATCTGCTTGCATCTTGCTCAGAATCTCAATAACTCTATCATTCAGCCCTGATGCTTATTTCTCTTCTAGGCCTTTGTGGAGAGTCGATAATGCCTGCCATCTGCCACAGAGCACATCGCTACCTGCCAACAGGCAGGCTGGGGTGACCTCTGCTTCCCCACTGCTGATTAGTATTCACACGCTAGCTTATTAGGAATGACCCCACCAGGCCTCTCGGCTTCTTTGCCTTTGCAGCGGGTGGTGGCTCACCTGGCAGGCACTGCAGTGAAGGAAGCTAAAGATATAATCAGGGGATGTAGGCAGGCTTTGCAAACCAGATGGCATCTACAGTCTTGTGGCAGGAGACTGGACTGCTAATGCAAACACTGATTCCTAATACTGTAATAGGTTATCGCAGAGAGAACACCCAAGATAAGCATCGTCAGAATTTTTAAATTCACTCAAGCATAATGCATTAAAGATATTTCTTAGCAAAATGTTTGAAATCTAGCATTGACTATTTATTAAAGACTGTATTTGATTGAAGAAATTCTATGTTCAGAGGAATCAGACAGTATAAGCCTCTCAGACTAACAATTTCTTTTTGTCTGCAGTTTACTCTGAGAGATTAAAAATGAGCTAATCTATGCCTATAGAAAATAAATGCCACAATATATGTGCCTATAGTGAATAAGGGACACACTATATGTGCCAATAGAGAATAAATGACATATGTCTATAGTGCATAAGTGCACAATATTTGTGACTATAGAGAATAAATGCCATACTACATGTGCCCATAATAAATAAATGCCACACTGTGTGACTATGGTAAATAAATACCACAGTATGTATGCCTGTAGTGAATAAATGTCATATTGCATGTGCCCACAGGAACTAAATGTCACACTCTATATCCCTATAGTGATAAGCGCCTATACTATATATGCCAATGTTTATACAAGCATATTTGTGCTTATAGTCTGCTTTTTCTTTGCAGCTTTGTGAACTGGTGAAATTCTATGCATACAAAACATCGTATGATTTTTCTGGTACAAGTCCAATTTTGTCTTGGCAAAAAGGAAATGAAGTTCTTCCTATATGCTGAGTGTTTATGAAAAAGGAAGTGGTTAGGTTTATTTACTGATCTATCACTTGGTTTACTTGTCTGTCAATTAGTTACTTGGGATTTAAACTTAAAGCCATGGTTGACAGTCATATAATTTTAAAACTTGTATTGCATATTAAATAGGAATCTTATGTTACAAGGGGGCTGATCATAGCTTTCTTATTATTGAGGATGATCTAGAGTCAAATATCAAAGATCTCTCCATTCTTTGGCACTGTCATATAAAGCTTGGTCTTCTACCAATATAAATAAATATGTCTAACCTAATTACCCTATTTGGCAAAAGGCATAATTGCAAATATGTTAAGACATGAGAGGCTTCAGATACAAAGGAAACAGTAAGCTTGTTTCTGAGCTAAGTATTAGCTTGTCCTCTGACCTCATGTCAATTTTCAAAAGAATAGGAAAGTAACCCTCTCCCTAACTTCTGTGGGACATTTGTTACTTGATGTTTATAAGCCCCTCCACCCCCTATTTTGAGGCAGGATCTCACTATGTAGCCCTGTCTAACCTGAAATTCAGTACATAGACAAGACTGGCTTTGAACTCACGGAGATCTGCTAGCCTCTGCCTCGTGAGTGCTGGAATTTAAGGTATGCACCACCACTCCTGGCCCTAAGCCCTGTATTTTTAAAACAGAGAGGATGCACTGGGCACTTGTGAGGCATTTTCTAGGTCATAATGGCTATCATGTAAGTCTTGTTATCCCAATTGTAACGCCAAGGGATGAGCATGGGGGGTGTGTGTGTCAGTAAATTGCTTAAGATTGCACATGATTATGGTTTAATAGTCTCCATGTAGACAGTTTTCATTATTATACTATCTTCTATACTGTACTGACCATGTGCTTAAACCTAAGTAATCTCCATGAGCTAAGCATCATGAAATTTTATAATCACACTGTAAAATGTAAAATGCCTTATAAAATGCAAACCTACCAAAAAGTTTTAATGTAAGCTCCAAGTTAGGATTGTGTAGGGTTTTTTTTTTCTTGTTTTTCGTTTTCATACAAAACATTCATTTGAACATATAAATAACATGCAAATAAGATGTGGTTGATTCTACGGTTTGGACTGCTAGTGAGACACCACTGCCTTTGGTGTTTGTGAGATCTCTTTAACCCAATGCACCTGTTTTCTTATTTTGTTCCTTTTCTCTCAGAATAAGTGGATAAGTCGCAGCCCCATGCTACAGAGAAGGGTCTACCACTCCATGGCTGCTGTCCAGAGGAAGCTTTATGTTCTTGGAGGGAATGACCTAGATTACAATAATGACCGGATTCTTGTACGTCATATAGATTCCTACAACATTGACACTGATCAGTGGACACGCTGTAATTTCAACTTGTTGACTGGCAAGTATCTCTGGTTAAACAAATTCAGAGCAAAAATAGGGGCTGAGGGGCTGGCTAAGTAGTTGAGAGTACTAGTTAATCTTCTGCAGGTACAGGTTTGATACCCACCACAGCCCATAGCTCTCGATAGTTCCAGTCTCAGGGGATCTTAGGTCTCTCATTGGCCTCCATAAGTACCAGGAACACAGGTAGTAAGTACCCAGGTGTACATGTAGATAAAACACACATACAGATAAAATACAAAACATCTTTGGAAATGTCTAGAAACAAAAGCATAAGAAATTGAATAGAGTTTCAGGACATCCCCATACTTGTTTCATAGACAGCCAGAGTACAACTCTAAATATTATGAGAATAATGCATAGCACAAATTGTTTCAGTTACCCAGGAAGAGATGTGTGATTTGTAGCTAAAGGCAAGACTTGTTCAGGTTGCTGGGAGTCTAGTTTCTGCCTTGCCTCTGTGTAGGTTTTCACAGGACCAAGAGAAGCATATCAACTCACGTTTCATCATTGACATTCATGTGAGAACTTTGATATCTGTAGGAGAAAAAAGGCACCAAAAGAGTTAATGATACATTTTGTTTTTTAAAATGTCAGGGTCTCGTGTACATCAGAATGGCTCGAAAGTCCCTCTGATCCTCCTCCTACTACTACCTGCTTTTTCCTAGGGTTAGGGTTGTGTATCACCACGCCCAATTCTATACAGTTCTGGGACCTGATTATCCTAGGCAAGCACTCTACCAACTAAGCCGCATCCCCAGCGACAGGAAGTAACTTTTGTTCTATTTCTCATTGCTTAGTTCTTTTTTTTATCTCTTGGGATTTCAGGAGAATGGTGGTCTTCATTATTTCTCACTGCTGTATGTTGTTTCTCTGTGTAGTCTAGAAATTCAACTTTACAGCTGCTTTGTGCATGACAGCTGCATTGCTGGTCACACATCCTAACCCATGTACTTCTCCAGAGCAATCACAGGTGTGTCCCCGACACATGACAGAAGGGAATCGAGAGAATGTAGTAATAATGTACTTACACTGGTGTTCTCGATGGAGCTGACGACTCTCTCTTATCAGCTCCTGTGGCTAACATCCACCAATGGTAGGATCCATGGCCAGGCTGTTTTAAGTCAGAGGAAAATCACAAACTATAAGTGGTGGACTAAAGTAGTTCTGGAAGACATTTAATATGCAGTGATGATGCAGTCTTCCCTGATGCTGCTGGGGATCCACCCCAGGGGTCTGGATGCTTTGTATCAAGCTACTCCTGTTTTTACAAAATGATGTCTGGCCTGTTGTAAGTACTGATCTCTCAGGGATAGTGGTATCTCAGATCCTAGATCCCTGGATCTGTGATTCTGCCTCCAATTATTACTCCAGTCAATTCGGTGTCAGCTCATCAATAAACAGAGACTTTCACTCTCCGGTTGCCTCCAGGGGAGAATGTGTAGTAGTGCAGTGCGTTATTCTGTCTTCTCTTTTGACATGGGAGGAGAGTCCTTTCATTATCTTGGCGTGTAGGTATCTAGGGACAGTGCAGACTAGTCTCGGCTTGGGAACTTTAATATAATCTCAAAACTGTTGACTATGTAAAGGAAGAAGGGCAGTGACTATCCGTTTTGTTTGCCATTTGTCTTCGTTTGAGGCACGGGCTCTGTTTTATTGCCCCAGGGCTGCTGCTGTTACTTTATAAAGGTAAGAACTTAACTATATTTGTGCCCACAAATATTATTTGGAGCGCAAAGAATGCTTTACATATCTAGAATATCCCTTATTTTCACCACCATAAACTAATGGCAAACAGAATAATATGGAATTTATGGTTCTATATAGCTTACTATCGCCATATATAGTGCTACATTTATTAAGGCATTGACTAATATATTTTTGGCCTGGTCCTAACAATACATGGATTCACTCTTTAAGCAGGAGTGGCTAATTCATTTTAGTTCTGGAAACAGTGATTAACTGCTGCAAAACTCCTGTGGAGTACACAAACATGCCACAGGGGAAATTGTATTGCTTGGTGGCAAAAGGGTTAATTCAAACATGCAAGAAATAGAATTTTTCTTTTTATTTAATTCTCTTTACTTTAGGCCAGAATGAATCTGGAGTTGCTGTCCATAATGGGAGAATATATTTAGTTGGTGGATATTCAATTTGGACAAATGAGCCTCTGGCTTGTATCCAGGTGAGTGGTTGAAGTTCCTTTTGAAGTTTCTGCAAGCGGTTCAGCGAGGTTATGTTTTGCAATTTGGCTGCAGAAGGAGATATTTATGTGTAGAGAGAGGCTCAAGGTCCCTTTCTTTGTGTAGCTAGTTCAGCCTGTATCCTATCTCGTAGATATGATGCCTACTAAATGACTGAGACCTTTTAAAACTAAGCTGGGCACAAGCTTTAAAACATCTATGAAATATACCAAAAATGGAGAACTTTGACTAGCTTACCCCTTTTTAATACATTTTTTTTAAAAAGAAAGAAAGAAAGAAAAGAAAGAGAGAGAGAGAGAGAGAGAGAGAGAGAGAGAGGGAGGGAGGGAGGGAGGGAGGGAGGGAGAGAGAGAGAGAGAGAGAGAGAGAGAGAGAGAGAGAGAGAGAGAGAGAGAAACTTTGGCAATAGTCACTTCGTACTCCTATAATTTTAAAGATACCCCATCTTCATGAATTTTGTATATTATAGTTTGTTCATTTTCATAATTGTTGCCTGCAGAGGTGTGCTTCCTTTCTGGCAGAGAATCCTAGCATTAGTGGTTTCTGGGTGGTCTGATAGGATAGCTTCTGCCCCAAAGAATAGCCTTAGCACTTCACAAGAGAATGGCACAAGCTTGCCTTGGCAAGGAGCCAGCTGGGTCTCGAAAAGTAAAAAATGCATACTCTGTTGCTATATGTAACAGAAGTCTTATTCCTAATGCTCTGTCTAATTCTTACTGGTTTTCTTTTTCTTCTGTTCTCTGGTAAACTCCTGATGTATCTTGGCCCCAACTTCTCTAACATATCCTTGAAATGACTCATATTTTTTTTAACCTAATCTTTGTGGGGAAACTTTTGAAAACTGTTTTTTTAATAGTTTTTCATGTTGCAAAATGAGTCTAGCATTATTGTTGTTGTTGTTATCACTATTGACAGGTCTCACTATGCAGTAATGGCTTGCCTGGAACTCATTATGTAGACCAGGGTGGCCTCAGACTCTAGAGATCTGCCTGTCTGCCTCCAGAGTGCTAGGATAAAAGTGTACCACCACAGTTCTAGGGAACACAGTTCCACAGTTCTGGCAGTTCTAGGGTTTTAGTTTTCAGGCATATCTCATAAGGGATATATGCTTGTGTATTTCATAAGGTGGCATGTGCTCCTCCTGTTGTCTCCTTTCAAGATAGCTGATGTCCATTTGCTGTATTATGTTGGTTATGTTTCTCCTTTATTTTCCTGCTGTAGTTTCTCCTTTCTCCTCTTGCTTTGTCTCACCACAAGTTTTCCTGAGGATCTTACATCTCTCTGTTATTCCCAGAGCTCAAATAGATAGGAAAACTTGATTGGCCTCTTTAGCTGAATAGACCTGAGTTTTACAGTGACTCGCTAGAATTAATTTTTCTTAGCACATGGGGAATGTTCACAAAACTCTATCATGCTTTACAGTTAAAAATATTAGTTTTATATATTGCCAATAATATATAGGTAAATTTGAACCTAACAAATAGCAAAATTAAACCTATCCATAGCTGGAAATGATAAAAAACACACTGCCGTGTAGCTGAGTTGACTGTCACAATGAAACAAAGAACCTTAGAACTTTATAGTAATAAAAACAGTATGTAGCAAAACATGGGACAAACGTAGCTTAAGAAGCCAGAAAATGAATTTAAAAATAAATTCAAAGTAGACAGTAATAAAGACAGCAAGGTAATGGCTAGGAAACAATAATACAGTAAAACCATATGACCATAAGAAGCACATGGATATGCTAACCAGCAAGCGCTGTTTCCCCTCACCCCGGAGGAGTGGCTTGTCTTCACCCATGTATGTTTTTGGCAGTTTTCAGTCCTAAGGGTTTTCTTTACCACTCTTCAGAATTGAGAAGACATTGAATTGGGTGGGAATGTTCCATAGTGCCAGGATGCTACATTGTAGGTGGAGTTAGGAGACTTCATTAGATTACTTTTACAGGGAAATTAAGTTTGCACTTTTATTATGTTGTAAAAGTCAGACGTGATTATGGGTATATTTCTACTAACATTAACATTAGATTAGCTATGAATCAGAGATTAAACTGTAAGAGAAAAATAAGAAACTCTTCTAATGTGTTGATTTTAAGAGAGCAGGATGAAGGCCATACTGCAAAACTTTTTCAAGTCTATTTTGGCAACTTAATGTGTAAGACAGAACAGTTTTAAAACAAAACAAACAAAAGACACTTCATGGTGATATCAATTGTTTATCTCCAAATGGTTTTTTCATAGAAGGCTGAGTAACCTTGTACACTGATCTTTACAGTATTTTTGAAATGTGTTGCCTGCAAGTATGTCTGGGCACCATATGCACAGTCCCCACAGAGGCCAAAAGAGGGCATCAGATCCCCCTGGGATTCAAACCTGGGTCTTCTCCAAGAACAACAAGTGCTCTTAACCACTGAGTCATCACTCCAGCTTGCTTGCCCACTGATTCAGTGATAATAATGTCTGGCTAGTCCCATACAAACTTTATTCAGGAAGTAAATGTGTGCATATTTTAAACCTCTGAGGACATGACATTTAAAAGTTTCCTCTGGATTAAGGTAACCCTAAAAGAACATATTTTAAATTTTAACAAGTGCTTGTATTAGTGGAGTAAAGTTTACCTTCAAGATCACATAATAAAATATACCAGTGCAAATTCTGTCTATTCCTGTGACTAGCACACTGCAAAGCACTACTAGTTCTACAAAGCATAGAAAAACTTGAGAAAAAAGTATTTTCCTTAATATTTGTGTGTGTGTGTATGTGTTGGGGCACAACCACTTGCCAGTCATCATATACATGTAGAGGACACATGACTACCTCCAGAGTTGACTCTCTTTCTACCATGAGTAAACTTACTCCATCTGGGCTGGCAGCAAGCACTTGCACAACTAAACCATCTCTCTGGGCATGGTTTCATGTTTCACATTCTTATATGTCTGTGTGGTGTGTCCATGCATCAGTATACATGTTAACATGTTTATAGGCACGTGCGTGCGTTCGTGCATGTGTGTGTGTGTGTGCACATGTATGTGGTATGCAGAGACCTGCAGTTGCTTGCAGGCATATTCTTCCATTGTACTTGACTTTTTCTTATCAAGACAGGATCTCTCACTTGGAGTATGCCAAGAATGCCTATTCTAACTAGCAAGCCAGGTTGTGGTTGGCTCTTGTCACTGCATCCCAAGAGCTGGAATTACAATTGGCCATGCATCTATCTGTATTTTACATGGGTTCTGGGGATCTGAACTTTGGTCTTCATCCTTGCAGCACAAGCCCTTTTTTCCCTGAGCCATCTCTATAGCCCAAGAAACATGTATGTATAAGAGCCCTTATGATCAATAAATGTGAGCATGATAGCATATGGTTTATCATTTAGAGAGGCATTTGTAAACAAAATCTTCATAGATAATAACATTTTAAAGATTTGTTTTTAAACAAAAGATGTGTTTGCATGTACATATGTATTGTGGTAAATAGCATTTGGGGGTTTCTACCCCACCTCAGATCATTTAGTTTCCAAATAAAAGACACAGAACTTTTACAGTTACAATAAGCCTTAAGGTACTAGAGCCAGGCAGATAAAGCTCTGTGCTATTTTGTCTCTTTCCCTATCATTAACTCTGAGATATCACTTGCCATGTTCTGCTTGGGCCACTCCTACTCCATCAGGTAGGCCCTTATGGCCATGCACTCACAGTAACCCATGGCAACTTCTTCCTTTTTCCTCTCTCTCCCTTATGGTCTCTCTTCCGACCCTAAGCCCTGGGAACTTTTGCTCTGCCACCCCCCCCCCCCTGCCCCCGCCGCCCTTCTGCCCAGCGCAGACTGTAGGTATCTTTATTAACAAATCAGGGATAACTTGGGGGGCAAAGTTTAAACAACAAAAGCTGGTATGAATAAGGATCTGCTTGTCTTGGAAAACCAGGTCTTGGGGTACAGAATTTAGCATTTCAATACAAGCAGCACCAGACCCAGCTCCTACAAGTATGTGTGTGCCTTTGAACACATCAGTTCACAGAAGCTGAAGGCACTGGATCCACCTAGAGCTGGAGCAATGGGTAGTTAAGAGTTGCCCACCAAGGGTGCTGGGAACTGAACTCTGATTTTCTGCAAGAGTACTGTGTACTCTAAACCTCTGAGCCATCTCTGTAGCCTCAACAATGAATTTTGCATTCTAGCTTATTGGCCACTAATTGCTGAGTATCTTTTCATATTAACTAAGGATCAAATGTTTCTCCTCTGTTGCTGACTTCAGATCTAGTCATTTTCATGGATGAACAGAAACATATCAATGGATAGAGAGCCATGCCCTGTGTTTAAAAGCTGTCACTTCCCTGGTGTTTATTACTACATGCTGGAGTAATATCCAATCGAGAAGCCAGACAATGGAAAAACAGGATTGGTGAAGCTGAGAAAATGTTAAACACTAGAAGTTCCTCGATACAGACCAGAGTAGTGGTGAGAATCAGATGCACACTTAAAGAATCAAAGTTTAAATCTCTGTATTTATATTCTGAGATTAATTTATAGGTGAGCAGTCTAATATCAGGGCTGATTAATGAAGATCAAAGTTAAATAGTTCAGAGATTCTCTCATTAGTATCCCAAACTAATTTTTTTTTTCCTTTTAAAATACCAGCCAATACTCTTGTCTTAGCAGGCTGCTCCTCCTGGCCTCTGATCCAGGTTCATTTAACAGTTATTTGTGGGGTCAGCCACCTGGGGTGACATATACATAAGGAGCGATTTCAGCTACTACGGAGCTAGCATATGCTACTTCATTCATTGAAAGACAGGCCAGACTGAGGAAAGATGGAAAGCCCTTTGTTAACATTTGTCTAAATACTGAGGTTTAGAACCACTAGTAATACACTCATATGATATAGATCCTACAAATAAAAGGGTATTCTTATTAATTTTGTGGGCTTGGGGATGTCTGGCATATAGCCTGACTCTAATGTGATGTGCCTGAGGTGACCAGTACATAGGGGCAGCTGTGTGAGTGTGCAGGTGATTTGTCTGTTTCCAGATTTTTCCACTGTTATTCTCCTTTACTCTTACTTCCTTTTGGCTGGAGGATATGCTGGCAATCTGGCACTGCCGTTTCCCACGTGTCTTCTTCCTGCCAGTTTACAGGGGAGTGTTTTGGAGAAAATCTGCCAAAAGCTTTCTTTTTCCCTCCCAGATTAAATACATTACATCTGCTTAACATATGCAGTCACTGTTGGGCCAGGGACTCAAACAAAAGCTCTCAGGATGATTACCTCACTGTTATTTTGACTTCTAAAAATGTATTCATCTGGGGAACAGCAGTAAGTCCTTGCTCTTCTGGGCTACATCCTTGGATTAAAATGCTGGCTAGATCCATTATTTACAGCCAAGCTATCTGGAGAAAGTCACTTAATTTTCCGTTTTCTTCTCTGAAAATTGAAGGCAATACTTAACCTTGCATGGTTTTCATAGATATTAAATGATCTGTAATGCTGGCAAGAAGGAGCAATAAAGGGAACTGGGGAC
>NW_021604576.1:10773393-10821985 GCF_004785775.1 Grammomys surdaster | reverse complement strand
GCGAGAGCGAATGAAAATGCTTCAGCTTGTGGCCAGCCTTTGTTAGGAAGGTGGCTTCAAATTGGGTAATTGGTACATCTCTGGTAGCTAGCTATTTCTAGGGTCAGAGATTGCAAGAATCAAATAACAAGTTATTTTACAGCATGAATTGTGATTGTTTACTCCAAATGGTACAGCTTTATAAAATGACGCAGTTCTGTTTAACATTTCTGACTTGTTTCCACTCGATAGGCAAAATTGGAGGCATTGCTGTTGCTCTTGTAACTAGTTTCTAGACAAGGGCCTCACTAAGCAGAGGCTTTTGGAGCATTCTTTGGTATCAGATGATGCTGTTGAAATGTTTTTTGGTGATGTCCTTGATAAAAGCATTCAGTTTCTTGAATACAAAATAGCCTTAAAAACCTAAGATGGCAGGGCCCAAAGACTACCATGAATAGCATCAAGCCAACCCTGGCAGTCAGCATCCCAGGCTGGGTACTGCCCCATAAAGTTGGAATATCGGCAGAGTTCAGATGCTCAGGCTCAAAGTGTTTTTGGCTGCATCTCAGACTGACCGTCGCTCCAGACTGGTTTCTACAGAAGTAGCATTTTTTCCTGAAGGAAGAGAGGTTCCTCCTTTCTTGGTAAAAAAGAGGCCCAGAACACTGCCGGTTTAAAGAACACTTGCAAATAAGGCCATTTGATTTAAGAAGATTGTAATTGTTTTTGTGATATCATTCCTGAAGAGATGAGAACAAATGTCAACTCACCCTAGATAGGAAACAAACGACAGATCAAAGTACAGATAACACTAAAGTCAAACTTGGTGAGCCAATGAGTTTTATTGGAATTATTTACAGGAATGTGGGTGAGGGATTACTTACAAGAACAGAAATAACTCAAGCAGCTGTGTTTGAGTTAACATGTTGGATAGTATGTCATCATGTTGGATAGTATGTCATCATGTTGGATAGTATGTTATCATGTTGGATAGTATTCTTTCCTAGTGCCTCAGTTAGTATGAGACTCTTCCTGTTTGTCTGGTTTGTCTTTGTTTAGGCAGTTGGCTGCTCTCTGCTCCTTCCAGGATGCCTGGAGGGTCTCTCTTTCTTCCAGGCTGCTGGGGCTGAGTCTCTTCTAAGCAGCTCAGCTTGTCTGAGCATCTTTGTAGCTTAGCTTGGAGAGTGACTTGCAATAGTCTCTACTGTTTCTATACTTTTGGGGAAGGAGAGGACTAGTGAATCAGGTCAATTTAAGGGACTTCCTGAAGCTATTTAGAGTTGTTTCCTTTCTGTTTTAAGGAGCTGCCCTGCAGGATGGGATACTTCACCTCTTCTTAGAACACCCCATTATTTCCCCTCCGTATAAACATTCTTTCCTAAAATATACTGTTGTTTCACCTCCCTTTCATATCCTATGTCTGAAGAAGTTTCCTTCCAAGATGGAAGGTTTTAACTGTGGAGGAACCTGCTACACAACAGGTGGCTATTTTCATCTAGAATAGTAGTCCTCAACCTTTGAAATGCTGCAACCATGTAACTTCATGTTACAGTGACCTCCAAGCATAAAATTACTTTGTTGTTACCTCATAACTGTAAGTTTGCCATTGTTATGAACTGTAATGTCAATATCTGATTATGCAGAATACATGATAGATGAACCCCCCCCAAAGGGTCTAGACCCACAGATTGAACCACTCATCTGGTTATCCTCAAGCCTTAAAAAGCTGTTGAAAATAGAGACCTGAGGAGGACATGCCACTGTGACTATATTGATGGCAGAAAAAATTCCCAAGCATTCAGGGAGGGGCAGTAGGTTGAAGGAATCTCTTAGGATGAGCAGTTGAAACAACCAAGGTCTTTAAAGCAAAGAAAGTGATAACAATCATGGTTCAGTTATTGGGAAAGAGTTTCCACATGATCAATTGTCTAAGACACAGAGGTAACTTGATATTCCATGGGAGGCAAGGAGTTGAGACAGAAGAGGTATGAGAAGGTGGTATTTTGTTTTGTCACCTTGACACAAGCTAAAGTTTTCTGAGAAGAGATAACCTTCATTGAGAAAATATCTCCAGAAGCCTGTAGTCAAGCCTGTCCTTATTAGTGATTGATGTGGAGGGCCCAGGCCATTTCGGGCAGAGGCACTCCTGAACCGGGGAGCATGAAGAAGCAGGCCAAGGAAGCCGTAGGAGCTCCATAGCCAGGAAGCTGTATTCCTCCATGACTTCTGCTTTAGTTCACGGGTTCGGGTTCCTGGCCTAACTTCAGTCAATGATGGAGAGTGACTGACCTAAGAGTTGTACACTGAAATAAACCCTTTACTCCCCAGATTGCTTTTGGTCATGGTGCAATAGAAACCCTAAGACAGAGATTGGAAGCAGGTACAGAGACTATTGCTGTGACAGAACTGACCACCTGTTTTCAGGAGAAATGTGGTATTTGAACTTTTGCAAAAGGCATCTAATATTCAGAGCTTAGAGATCTGTTTTGGGATCTAAGAGGATAAATCTGAGTGCAACGCAGGTGATGGAGCTTGGGAAGTTCGAGAGTCCCTTAAAGACTCCCTCAAGTCATTGGATATTTTCAATTAAGGATTCCTGGTTCTGGTCATCTAGGGGTGAAGATTAAAAATAGGAGCAGAGCCCGTAACATGAAGCTTGGCTTTTCTGGGACAATGGACCCTGGTTAGCTGCAGCTGAGACATTTCGTGGTGATTAAGAGGAGACTAGAATCATCAAGGTGAAATCATCTGGGAAACGTTCCCTCAGAGTCTGCAAACAGAAGCTGTGGTCTTGGGTGGGGTGTATGTGTGTGTCGGGGGACGAGACTGGACCTCATACTGGCAGCTGAACTTGGTAATGTGTAACGTTCTCAGGTGGTACTGGTTCTGAAGGCATAAGGGGTCACCGAGAGTAGCTGAGGTTTGCCTGTGAGAGGCCAGGAGAGGATACTGGTGATGGTGTAGCCTCAGTTGCCCTGCAAGCCCCAGGACTGAAGGGGTTGTGGAGAGAAGTTAGGCCTGGCACCATGTGGCAGAGTAAGAGTCCCTTAAGAGGGCCCAGAAGAGGCTATCAGTAAAGGTACAGCCAAGTGGCAATGGAGACCCTAGCGTTTTGGAGATGAGTACCAAGGACGACAGCAACTGTATGGTGGAGCCAGCCTGAGCCTACAACAGCTGTGTGTGCTGCAAATATCAGAGCTAGAGATATGCAGGAACTCTTTGAGACCTAGGAGATCTTCAGTCATTAAGTCAGACATTAAGCTATTTACACTGTTGAACTTCGGCTTTGCTATGATTTGAGTGTGACTATGCCTGGGGTCTTCTCTTTGGAGTAAGAAAGTGTTTAACTTGTTTTGATTTTACAGAAACCCACAGAGGCTTTGGATATTTTAGAGAGGCTTTCAATTTTGAGATTTGGGGTGTTTTTTTGTTGTTGTTGTTGTTTGCTTTTTCTATAAAGAGACTGAACTTTGAAATTGCTTGAATTTTCAAAGACTGTGGAACTCAAAATTTGGAATGTGTTTTATATTGAGATATTGGTATTAATAGAAGATCTTATGGATGTGTCTGTATGTCAAATTGACAAGGGGTCAGCTGTACTGGTTTTTTTGTTTATTTTGTTCTTTTCTGGACAACTTGACACAAGCTAAACTTACCTTACAAGGGGAACTACAATTGAGAAAATATCTCCATAAGACTGGTTTGCAGGCAAGCCTGGAGAGGATATTGTCATGATTCCTTGTGGTCATGTTTCATCACAGCATCAGGAAAGTAACAAATACATCAGTAAGAAAATAATAATGCCTAAGAGGCCCTCTTCCATGTATATGTAATTTTGAGTAATCCTTCCCCCTCTTTTGGTGTAGGTATTGGATGTAAGCAGAGAAGGCAAAGAGGAGGTGTTCTATGGACCTACACTTCCCTTTGCTTCGAACGGAATAGCAGCATGTTTCCTCCCAGCTCCGTATTTCACGTGCCCCAACCTTCAGACTCTGCAAGTGCCTCACCACAGGATTGGCACTGTCTGATAAGCCAGCACCCTCTTAGACAGCATCAACAGGAGGCTGAATGAGACCCTGACATTTGGATACAGGGCATGAACGTCCTCAGTGCTCGATGCTTCCCTGTCTTATCTCACAGGTCTAAAATTGTGCTAAATACTAGCAAAAAAAATATTTTCTAAAACATGTTATCGAGAACTTTGTCACTTCTTTGAGTGTATGTGAACATGCAATATGTATGACTTTTGTTGTGGTGCATCTTAGTGCCATCCTACAGCACGTTATTGTACTGTGGATCTTTAAAACATTCTTTGTACCCCTGTCCTGCCTAGTGAGGTCTGGGATCATGTGACACTGTCAGTAAGGCACCGTACACACATGGCATCAGTTTTCTCATAATCTTCTGTACTTATGCCTTAAGTACAGATGTTTTATTACTTAAACATCAGCGTGTCATTTTTCAAACTTAACATTCTGCAGCTCTGCTCAGCAGAAGTTCGACAGGATGACATTGTCTCAGCTTTAAGTGCCATATTTCCTTCAAGGTGACAGGAGTAAAGGACTTGGAACAGCTAGATTTCCAACCTTGGTTACTCGGACCTTGTATCAGAACTTTCTACGGCTAGGTTTCACATCCTTGGAAGAGGATACTTACTCGTTTCCACATTAACTAAAGAGAATGCCATGAGGATTAGGCAAATGCTTAGAACTTTGCCTAAGGGGAAAAATGTTACTTAAATTCTAAAGTGTTCTGCTGTCTTTAGAGCCCTGTAACTGAACTATTTTATTTCCAAGTTTATAAATTTCAAGATGGGATGTTGAGACGGTCCTGTGGGATAAAGGAGTCTGTGAGCATTGGGAAGACACTGCACCCATCCTGAGCAGGAACGCCAGAGATCCCAAAATTTGGACAAACTCTTGCCTCAAAGAATTCTCTTTAAATGTCTCATCTACAGTTTAAAAAAAAAATTACCTGTAGTAACCATGGCACTGTAGAAGGCTGTGACATAAGTATGAACTGAGAGCCAGTAGTTCTAATAAACGTTTTCCAAGTTGATAAAGGTAATGTCAGTCTTACATTCTTGGAGGATTTTGCACCACTGCCAATATATTTTTTTATTACTACCCCTTTTAATAATGAATAATTCATTTTTAGTCTAGAGTTTTGGGTTTGCTTTATCTCTAACTAAAAATAAATCATCTTAGCAATCACATTTTGACATAAATTCAACATGTTTGTTTTTTCTAATCTTGCCAAGACTTGAGGTCATTTTTATTAAAAGGAAAGCTGCTTTCTCTTCATTGCCTATGTCATTTGCTTATGTCATAGAGATTGTCTGTTTTATTCATGTAACCACTTATTTTTTTCATCATCATAAGTAAATAAAAAAATACTTTCCTTCTTGTTCAGGGTGGCCTTCAGTTGGCTATGTAGCTATGCTGGCCTCCAACTCATGATCTTCCCAAATAAAACAATCTTTTTATCTTAACAAATTTACTAATTTTATGCATTCCAGTATGATACTTAAAGCACTGTTCTACAAATACAAATGTTCTCTGGTTACTTGGGTTAAAGGACAGGAAGTGATAGAAAGGGTAAGGAAGAAAGGTAAAAAAATAGGAGTTCAGGTAGAAACAAGGACCATTTGTCTACGTTATACAGGTAAGTGGTAAGAACATTTTAAAAGCTGCCTATGAGCCTTCAGAGATAAACATAATCGTTCTGTCAGGAAAGTGCCTTCCTGCCTTTCTGATCTGTTTCAACACAGACCTAAATAAAAACTGCTTCAGATGTACTGAACTTTTTACTTGAATACACAAGTTTTCTCTCTAGGAGTTTTTCGTTGTAAAATCATTACCTTTTATTTATGTTCTCAGGTCTTATGCACAGTGAGTGTAAGGAAATGTCTTAAAAATAAGCTTGCCTGACAGATAATGGACATGACCCCTAGACTGCTTCTGTATCCATTTCTAACCATTCACTAAGGTCAGCATCAATGACCAATTTCTCCTTGCCAGTCTTCATGGGATACTTTTTGCAGTTTGGACAGAGTCTTCATATCTATAATCAAAGAACAGCATCAAAAGTATCACACTCCTTTACTAAAAAGAAAAAAGATTGTATAATTGGATCCCTTTGCTCAAAATCATCTGCAGTGAAAAAAAAATCTATGAAATTGTATTTGGTGTATATAAGCAAATCTTACCTGAACCACTCAGCTGTATATCTACTATTTAAGTGTAGTATCCTACAGTAATTTATCTTTCATTTTCAATCTTTAGAATTAAAGACCATTTAAGACCATAAGACTTTAAAGTATTTAAACATTAAGTAAGGACTTTACTTTAAAAAAAAAAAAGAGTAAACCAAGAAGTTTCAGTTATTCTGCTGTAAGCAGAAAAGCCAGCAAAGACACAGCTTCTATCTGCAATGCAAGATGCAGTAAAACCCCTAATCTCTAAAAATAAATGGGCAACTAAATTACAATTGTGGCACTTTCTGTACCTTCTTCTGGTTTTCCTCATACCTAATGCGCATGTGTAGCATCCCCTTCAGCTCTTGCAGGAGCTGAACCCTTCCATTGTTTTGAACACAAAGTATAGATGCAATAGGAAGAAGACAGATACTGTGTCACTAAGTAACATGGCTCATCTTTATTTTTAGTCGATAGTCACGGGCACAAAGTATGTTAAAGAACTACTCTACATTTTATATATCCATCTCATCTTTATTATATGCACACAACCTGTAAATTACATATAAAGTACTATCTATAATATAATAAACTGTAGCCATCTGCACAACAAAGATCTAAGGACAAGGGGTGCAGCTCAGTTGAAAGAGTATTTGTCTTGCCTGCAGGAAGCCTGGATTTCCATCCCTAGTAGTGCACTAAACTGGCTATGGGGGGGGGGGGGGGGCACAGACTTGTAATCCCAGTGTGCTTGGGAAGTTTTGCCTACCAAGAGAGTTCAAAGAAGCCAGCCTGCAAACAGAGACTGACCCTGTCTTTCATAAATAAATACAATAATACAATTGGTAAATTAGAATCATGTGGTAACCTCAGCATTGCAGATGATCACCGTGAAAATACAACTTCTGTGTCTAATCAAAATATAGGAAATATGCTATTTTGTTAGAACTCTAGACTGATTGTTTTAACCAAATCAAGCACATTTTTTAGACTGCCATTTTACACACTTGCTTGACTAGGTAATGCATTTAACACGAAGAAGGGTTGGCATTCAGTTTTGCTCAGTGTAGAAAAGATATAGGACTTAAGAGAAGAGCCGCTCAAGAGTTTCTCCAAATGCAGAAACATATCAATTTTTATATAAAATCTTAACTGGAAACAATTCTATAAGAACTGAGCATGGTTATTGTGACGGTGCACACCTAACACTCCAGCATTCCAGCACTTGGAGGGAGGTAGGCTGAGGCAGGAGGATTTTATGGCCTAGGATACCTAAGACACACAAACACGCACATGTGCACACACAACCAACAAGAGAAAAAAAAAGACATTTTGTGTCAATATATAAAAATAAGCCCATATATTATTTAAGAACAAAATGTCTTAAAAACAAGAAAAGGCCAGTGAGATGGGAAAGGTGGTTATCACCAAGCCCGATGGCCTACATTAGATCCCTGGGGGTGCTAAGAGGATTCTGAGTTTGAGTCTGGCCTGAGCTATGGTGAGCCACAAATCAGTCAGCCACTATCTCAAAAAAACAAAACCACCAAGAAAACAAAGCACTAAACAAAACCCCACCAAACTTGTGAAAAGGTACCGTGGTACAGTAGTACAGTAGAAGCTACAGGATAATAAAAAAACAAGAAAGACATACCAATGCTATTTTCTAAAATGCTTAGATAGAAAACAAGTCAAATGCAGTCATCTCTCACTTAATGGCTGGGATGTATTCTGAGATGTGTATCCTTAGGCAAAATCATTTGTACTTACACAATAGGTGGTAGTCAGTCACTACTTGTGGCTTCTGGATGCTATCCAGATTTGTGGTGCTAGTGTAACACGGCATATTGTTTTACAGTTAGGTTTTTTTTTTGAGTACTTTTATACATTAGGAATATAATCAAAACAGTGAGGGGAAATGAATACACAAAGCACCAATCATTAGTACATGTCATGTACTGTGCTATGTACTATGTGCTATGCATAGTTCTGTGTCTAGCAGGGCAGTGGGCTTACCTGTCCTAGCATCAATCCATGTGTTGTAAATGTTATAGTGTGATGTTACAATGGCTATGCACCTAGGTGTTATGAACCTCATAGCTCTGCCATGATCCCATGGTATTACCATGGTATGTGCGTCTCAGCTCTTAAACATCATGCACCATATGATTTTACTTAAGAAAAAATAATAAAGATATGTTTAAAATTATGTAATCCTTCTAGAGCAAATGAACTCAATACTGATTTTTGCATATGATCCTCCAAATTTTTCTTACCCATGGAAACCATCTAATTAGATGATAATTAAATTGAAGTTTAAATCAAAACCAAATCTTAATGTCTAATAAAACACTTTCATCACTCTGTCGCCCTTCAATCATCTTTTATACCCACCCCATCTGCTGCTTTATGAGGATTTGACTGGAGTGATCACATATCCAATATGTACACTTTCTTCCTTTTTAGCTTTTTATGTTTCTATAGAAATGAAACTTATTAATTCTCAGCTTTACCAAAGAGTGTACCTGGCGGGATCCATGACTCCAGATACATATGTAGTAGAGAATGGCCTTGTCTGACAGCAATGGGAGAGGAGGCCTTGGTCCTGTTCAGGTTTGATGCCCCAGCATAGGGGGATGGTAGAGGGGTGGGTGGTTGGGGGAGCACCCTCATAAAGGCAAAGGGGAGGGGAGAGGAGGTTGTGGGATGGGGGCTTGTAGAGGGGTAACTGAGAAGTAGGATATAATTTGAGATGTAAATAAGTGGAATGATTAATAAAAAAAACAGAAAAGAGAAAAAAGAAAAAAGGATGGTACGCCAAGTGGGCCAGCTAAATGAACCCGAGCTTAGAATGAACAGTGTTGAGAGGAAGCAGGAGAATTTGGAAAAAAGAAACTTGAAAGGAATTGTCCATTTCCCGGCTGTCTGAATTTGGTTTTTACTGCCATGATAAAGCCCACAAGTTTATTCGAGCTTATAACTGTAGTCCATTATTAAGTGAGGGGCAGGAACTCAAGGCAGGAACCTGAAAGTGGGGAACTGAAGCAGAGGCCATGGAGGAACACTGTTTCCTGGCTTGCTCATTTTGCTTTCTTATAGTACCCTAACCACCTACTAAGAGGTGGCATGGATCCAGTGGAATGGGCCCTCCTCTATCAATTAGTAACCAAGAAAATGCACTACCCACTTGCCTACAGGCAATCTGATGGAGGCATTTTTCTCAATTGACTTTCTTCTTCCCAGATAACTCTGTCATGTGTGAAAATCTCAAAGACAACCCAGTTAGGGGGACAAGCTCCACAGGAAGGCAACAGTCAAAGTAAGCCTCTGCTCCAATTGTTGGGGAACCCACATGAAGACCAAGCTACACATCTGCTGCATATTTGTGGGAGGCCTAGGTCCAGCCCTTGTATGCTCTTTGGTTGCTGGTTCAGTCTCTGAGAGCCCCTAAAGGTTAGTTAGTTGATAATGCTGGTCTTCCTGAGGAGTTCCTATCCCCTCCAGGTTCCTCAATCCTTCCACCAATTCTTCCATAAGACTTTCCAAGCTCCATCTAATGTTTGGCTATGAGTCTCTGTATCTGTTTTCTGGTCAGCTGCTGGTGGAACCTATCTGAAGACAGTCATGCTAGGCTCCTGTCTACACACATAACAGTATCATTAAAGGTGTTAGGGATTGGTACTTGCCCATGGGATGGATCTCAAATTGAGCCAGTCATTGGTTGGCCATTCCCTCAATCTCTGCATCCTTGTCCCTTGGCTAGCCTCAGTGCGAGAGCATCTACACAGTCACTTGAGGTGACTTGAGGGTGGGTTGGTATCCAAGGAGGACCTCACCCTTCTCAGATGAAGAGAGATAGAGGAGGGAGGACGCAATCAGGATGTAAAGTTAATAGATAAAATAAAGGGAAAAAAATCTCAAAAAACCAGTTCAAATAGGTGGTCAGACTGACATCTAATGAGTCAGCTGAGGAAGGGGAAATTATTGGAGCAGCAATGAAAGAAAAGAGTACTTTAGGAACACTCACCTCAGAACTGCTTTAGGACACAATGTAGGAACCCAGACCAGAGATAAGGAAACAGCTTTCAGAGTTTGAGAGGGTGGAAAAAGTTTGGATGCAAATGGCTGTAAAAGGGGGACGAGATGCATCTCCAGCAGGGGAAGAAAAATATGTTGAACCATACAAAGCCAGCTTCTCCACGGATCCCATCACATCCCCAGCCCCTTGTTTGCTTCATGTTTTCAGGCCCCGATTTTACCCAGGATCTCATGCCAACACTTGTTACTTACTTTCAAAAACAAATCTTAATTATTTTTAGCACCTATTCTCTAAATATATAACTAAGTAGCAGCTTCTCATGATCCCAAAGTTTCATTCGCTAAGCAACATGCTCTAAAACATATCCCCTTGCTTTTTATCTTTGGTTTGAGATAGGCCTCAGTCTAGCTCAAACTAGGTGTGACTAGTGACAGTCCTCTTGCCTTCCCTGGTTCTGTACTTACAGGCCTGAGCCACGGATGATACCTTATCTATAAAATACCTTTGAAAATGACTTTGGAGAACAGGCAATCACTTTTGCTCTCTGATGTGCCATGCCATGTTGATATGCTATGTGATGTGATGTGATGTGATGTGATATTAAGTATCTTTGTATGTCCTCATACAAATCTTGGGCCCTCATACAAGTCATGCTGGCATTGAGCTATACTCCCAACTCTTTTAACGGCCTTTTTGAGTTACCTTAGAGAAATCAAAACTCTTGGGTTACAAAGACTGCTCAGGTCTTAAAGACAAGACCCACAACCCAAAGGACAAGAAGTCAAACCACTTTAGCTGCTGAAGACAGTATGACTTAGCATTAGACCAGTAACTGCCACAATGAAAGGAGATTCTTTGCTATATAGTCCTTCACAGCCTTGAATCCATTTGTTGCAAGCAATAACAGTTGACTTGGGGAGAAAAGGAGACAATTTGCCTATTATAAAAGTAAAAAGAAGACTTCAGAGATTAGAATTAGGAAAGCACTAGAAAATGCTGACTGCATTTTGCTTTTAAAACACCATTACTTTTATTTTTGTTTTGTTTTTACTCAGTTGGGGACCAAACCCAGGCCCTTGCTGCATGATGACAAAGTTCTCTACAACTGAGCTAGAGTTAAAAGGCTGAAGTGTTTTTTTTTTTTTTAAGAGAAAAGGAATAAAGAATACAATGTTCTTGCTCTCTCCTCTTCTTCCTGCTCCCTTACCCTCTTCCCACTCCCCTCCCCCCACTTCATGTGCTCACAGCCAGCCTCTACTCCTCTAGTCTCTCTACCTCTACTACCCTCAACTCCCCTCCCCATGCCCTGAATAAACTATTCTATACTTAAAAAAAGGGACATAACCCCAATATTTCAAAATTGAAACATGTTTAAAACTGGGGGCTGGGGGGGGAGGGGGAGAAAAAAAAACTAACCCCAAACCCTGAGATCCTCTATTTACAATTTAGGACTGAGAAAAGAAAAGAAAAGAGAAGAGAAGAGAAGAGAAGAGAAGAGAAGAGAAGAGAAGAGAAGAGAAGAGAAGAGAAGAGAAGAGAAAAGAGAAAAGAACCTGAAAGGCACACTTAGCTACTCTTCTTTTGCTGTGATAAACCACATGCCAAAGGCAACTTAAGAAAGAGAGAGTTTATTTTGGCTTACGGTTCAGAGGGATAAGTCCATGATGGGAAGGCATGGCCACAGAGGCAGGAACTGAGAGACCACATCTTGAACTGTGAGCAGGATGCAGAGAACTTTTACTGAAGTACCGCAAATCTTTATACTCCCAAGCTCACTTCCAGTGATACATTTTTTCTGTCAAGGCTCTACCTCCTAGACTTCCCAGTCGGGGAGCAAGCACTCAAATACATGAGCCTATAGCAGGTACTGTCATTCAAACCACCCCACACTCTCTCCTTATACTGTTATGAATATCAGAGCCATCCTGTCAGTAAACTAATCAACTCAGACATTTTTTACATATATTACCTCATGGATTCCTATATCATTGTGAAATTAAAAAGATGACTGATCCTTTTTGTCCATGAAGAGCAGGTAGATAAACCCCTGGTTTGAGAATTCCTATTGGAACTTCTTGTATTTAGTGATGTGCACCCCAGAAGGGTCCAGCAGGCGAAGTGCCTAATTAAACAGAGGAGAGAACAAAGGACAAAGCCTAGCAGGTGAAGTACGCAGCTTCTGTGACACACTAAGTTATAACAGCAAGGAGATAGACCAGTGGACTTGTCAGACTGTCTTTACCAGTAGCCTTGAGATGTTGTCAGAATACTAATTATTTCATTAAAGGCTCTGTATTTCCTTTCCCTTCATAAGCCTGCTAATGACAATTCTGGAAGATGAATAGAGAAAAAAAATCTAGCAATCTATAGAATATACTCATAAGTAGTGTTGTGATACTTTTAAAACATAAAATCCTTCAGTCATAATCTGTGTGATTCCTAAGAGCTAAGCACACATTTATTTACTACTTACAGTTTTTGTAAAGTTTTTACTTGCTTTATAACAAAGAAAACAAATATACAGCCCCACATCCTAATACTTAGTTTCCTTCAAACAGTACAACAGAACAGGCCAGTAAGGTAATTTGGGGGAAAAAAGGCATGAACAGAAAAATTATAAAGATACAAAAGTAATAAAAGCAAATTAGTCACTAAGCAGGTTACCAGTCCACAGTGGGTAATAAATATTCACAGAGAGCTGTTTTGGTTCAAAAAGTCTTTAATTAGTTAAAAATCTCTTCAAGATAGAGCAGAGTTTTACAGAGTTCCTAGTATCCTATTATACAGTTACTAACTAGCCTTCACTCCATATATATATGTTTATTTATTTCATACATGCAGGCAGAAGGAAATTATTTTTGATACAACATTACACTAGTAATTACAGTACCAGCTGGGGTGGCACAAAGCAGCTTTAGACAGAGACATCACAGAAAGGAAGAACCACGCAGCAGCATCACAGTTTGTCACTTTCCAGTCTCTGCTTCTCATCCTGTCCCACCTGTCCTAGGCGGCATAAAAGTTTGCTATATGCTTCCCTGTTTAAGAGGGGGGAAAAAGAAATTCACTTATGTATTTATAAAATAATGCTTCACGTATCTAATAAGTAAAGTCAGGTGTTAGGATTCATGCAGCAATTTTAGTGTAATTTATAAGTACAAAATTACAGTTAAATGACGCAAGCATTCATTAACCATCTGAAAGATATAGTTCCCATCCATAGCAACTGTACTCACAGCACACTGCCTAAAGATAATGACGGCATGATTACAATAGGGACATGATTCGCCAACAAAATTATGGAATATAAGCATTACCCCAGGACAGCTCAGTGTCACAACACCAGCATATGCCTTATTTTTCTCTTTACCTTCTCCTTATCTTTAATAGTTTGAAAATAAAATGGTATTTCTAATCATCTGTAGTACTTCCTAGTATTTGACATTGTTTTTGGCCTGACTCCAAGAGGCCAAGACTGGTCAGAAGGCTGAGGCAGGGTCTACAGTGACCAAATTTTATGGTTCATTAACATGTCCATTATTTGAGATGCTTTAACAAGTATTCTGACTAGGAGTTCTTTCATTAGTCTAAATACCTGTGAGATTCTGAATCTTTTTGAGAACTTTTGTGAACATTTGTGGCCACAAAGAGTAGCTGTGGGTGCGAAGGGAAAGCGGCCCCATGAGAGGGCTACTCAGAAGGAACGGAGCAGCAATAATAACATACAGATTTAGAAAGTGTTAACTCAGCAATACCAGAGGGGAGTGTGTGCTAGTCACAGGGAGGTTTGGAAATGCCCAGCCATTGAGCTGGCTAAGCCATAGTAAAATATAAAGGTTGCCTGTGTGTGTCTGGTGAATCCAGAGCACTTGGGTGGGTGCAGAGCCGCGCACACCTGCTGGGAGCATAGAGTGGACTCCATAAATACTTACCACTGCAAGCAGCACACGAGCAAATGCTGTCGCAGTAGTCCAGTGGGCAGAGTTCACGGGGAAACTCCAGCCTCTTCATGGAAAGTTCTCAGAAGCTAGATGCTAGCAGCTTTTGCCAGAGCATGTTTTATGGTATGAAGAAGGCACTATTTCTTTAAGGCTGTGATTTGAAGCGATCTAATCTTTTCTCTGTAGAAAATAGTCAGAGGCCAGCCAAGTTCCCTACAGAAGAGATATGCCACTGTGGCAAGACATGAGCTTTCTAAGTTTCCTTTTAGAAGTTTTCATTTACTGTGCTGCAAAGATGGACTCTGCTAGTTAGCTGATGTTATAATCAATTTAGGATGTCTCTCAGAAAACTGACATAGAATACCATAGTAAAAATTTTTTCAGCTGAAAATGGAATATATGTCATCTGAGAGGGGAGAGCCACCATTGAGAAAATGCCTCTATAAGATCCAGCAGTAGGCAAGCTTGTAAGGAATTTTATAAACTAGTGACCGATTTGGGAGGGCACAGCCCACTGTGGGTGAGGTCATCCCTAGGCTGGTAGTACTGGGTTCTATAAGAAAACAAACTAAGCAAGCCACGGGGAGCAAGCCAGTTAGTTAGCAACACCCTTCCATGTCCTCTGCATCAGCTCCAGCCTCTGGGGTTTCCTGCATTGTTTGAGTTCCTGCCCTGACTTCCCTCAATGACTTAGTACTACCTGGAAGACTAAGCAGGATAAACCCTTTCATCCATGTTGCTTTTGGTCAAATATGCAACATGAACAAAGTATTCCATTCTGTAACTTAGGGCATACTAATGGTTTCAGTACTGACTCCTCTAAAATAATGTCTTCAGGAACCACACAGGTTTATTCTTAAGAATGATGCATTTATCTAAATAGCCAGCACTATTTTTGGTTGGTTTATAAGCTTATAAAACAAAATAGAATACCCTAACTATGTATATGTCGCCAAATTCAGACTATCTGGCTCATCTGCCTTACTCACTAGATACACTGGACACAGCTGGGCAGTTATGATCTATCAGTATGGGTTTTATATGACAAGTCACCTGAGGCTTCGAAATCCAGCTCTACCTAAGGACACTGTGCTTTGAAAAGATAAGCACCACCGAGGTGTGCAGCTTTGAGGTGGCCATGTCAGCAGGAACATGGTAATGACGTGTGACCCCCTGCTAAGCACACTACTGTCTACTCATGCAAGCATGACAAAACTGACAACAGTCACAGCCTTAAAGTGTTTTTCATCTCAAAAGAAAATATCCCATTTTCCTAAATGGACAATAAAGCATTTTAATAAAAAGATAAAACATGCATTATACGGTACACAAAATAGTATAATTATCAAACATACCTCTGTGCAATATTTCTGCCAAGGCCCCATTTGAGCTCTGAATCCTTCAGAGACTGAGTGAGGGTAGGAATCAATTGGATAACAACATGCTGACTCAGCGTTGCCACTGTCTCTAGGATGCTATATACTTGATAACTGTATTGCATACCATAGTCCTGAATGAACTGCCTGAAAGCAAAACAGTCAATTTAAGAATCAATTTGAGGCAATTCCTTAGGCCATTTGTATACATTATAATCACTTCTAACCTGAACACAACAAGGATCATTACTTGATAAGGACTGAGAGACCCGGCCTTCTCATTTGTTTGCTTAACTACTGGAGGTAGGGTAAAGAGGATAGCCTTGCATAGTCTGGCTTCCCCTTCAACATTCTCCACTGGTCTCAGTCACCCAGAATGTTGGGATTACAGGTTTGTATCACCAGCATGCCCAGCTTGTGGACACGTAGAGAACAAAAAGAAGAAGAAAAAGAAAAAGTGATTGGAGAGTGAATCAGGTGGCTCAAAAAAAAAATGTAACTTTAAAGGCAGTAAACAAGGTCATGTTTCCTAGTCATTTTTTTAGTCTATCACATGTCTATATTAGTCAATACAATTATAATTATGAAAAGTTACTCATATTTTTTACATGTTTTAAGTGAACAAAAAATCTTACTAAGTACAAAATCTTTATAAATAAAAAAAATTACCTCTAAAATTTTTACATTCCTCAATCAGTATAATAAAAGCCAACTAGCTTAGTAAATTATATATAACAAAGATTTGACCTTTTCTTTCCTCCCATGGTGTTGGAATTTTCATGAATGTTCTAGCATAAAGTGATCATAACTGAAATGAACTGGGAACAGCAGACAAGCACTAATTATGAGACAAGAGGGAAAAGACCAGGAATCAAATATGCAATGCAGAATAAAAGAAACACCTCAAATCATGTGTCATGTAGTGCCAGGACAGGGATATGTGACAGTGCACAAAAGCTAGGTGGCAGAGCCCTCAGTAGAACTGGCACAAAGACTCTGCCCTAAAAGAAGACTCCAATCAAACCTAAGGAGCTTTCTGCAACAGCAAGTTGGAGGACCAGGGACGGGCATTTTACACAGCATCCCCAGGAGCAGGGAAGCAAGCTCCAAAGGCCTGTGTACCTGTTGTCTGAACTTATATTTGCTTCTGTTTTTTTTTCTTCTTAACCACATTCAAGATTCTTTTTCACTGAAGACACAAGGAATTTCAAGTCAGTTAGCTTACCTTTTTCCTTGGTACTTTTACTTTTTCAACAAAGCAACACAATGTAACAAAACCACTGCCCCAAATACTATAATTGAAACACTGTAAACAAGTAGTAACACATTATGTTTTGGATAATTAGTTATTTAAAAAGCATGTTGGCTGTCAAATGGCTGGCAACCCTCTCCTTGCCAGTTGGCATGTGTTCCAGTTACCTAAACAGAGAAGTCAGCTGGGTGGCAGGTCCTCCTTCTGACCCCACTTGGCAGGTTTTTACCAAGCACTGCAGGTTCTCTGTGGCCAGCTTTTTAACTAGGAGAAAATGATAGGATTACACAATGTGTCTGAACTGACCATCTGGCTCTTCATTTTTAACATTCTTGATTTAGAAAAATATGTTGTTTTCTTCAAGTATGTGCATGCTTTTTTTAAGTTTTCAAATGAAATAGTTTTAAGTTTGTTTGTTCTGAAGAATACCTAAAAAGTTTAAAAATCTATTTTGAGTCTCAAAGCTGAAATAATGCATATAAAGACGTTTCCCCTTTAGAAAGGTATCCATATTCAAAAACCCATTCCACCCTATCTTACAAACAGATACATACAGACAAAAGGGAGCCTTTTTAAAGACATAGATTTGCAAACATATTGATTTTATTTTTAAATTCATAGGAGCATACCTTTCATCCCTTATAAACCTTTAAGTAGCAAACTAGACCAACCAACATACCTTTGCTTTAAATTGGCCAAACATTTGTATTATTCATTTAAGGTAATTCTTTAAAACGGTGTGCCTATACATACAGTGCAAAAATACTGCTGCAATTTGGATCTTAAATGTGCCACAGGCTTATGTGTTAAATGCTGGTGGACACCGCTCGGTGCAGAGGAGAGCCTGCCTCCTTTATTCCTTTTCTTCCACTGTTTCCAGTGTGACAAGTTAGCATGATGCCTCCATGTGTGTCCCTCATGATCACTGTCTCACCTTAAATCGGAGGAGGTCAGCCAATTACAGTCTGAAGCTTACAAAACAGAGGCAAGCAAACCTTCCGTACTTGGTTACTTGTGAAGGCAATAGGAAGCACTCTACGCTGCATTAATAGAAAACCTGAGCAAAGTGTGTGGAAAACTTAGCATGCTCTTTTTTCTTTCAAGACAGGGTTTTTCTGTGTAGCCCTTGCTGTTCTGGAACTCACTTTGTAGAGCAAGCTGGCCTGCCTCTGCCAGCTAGGCAGAGTGCTAGGCCTAAAGGTGTGCACTACCACATGCAGAAGATTGGAAACAAGTACAGGGAAGATTAGCATGTGCTTAATGCTATACAACTCTTGTTTTGGGCCCATCAAATGTGTCTCTAAACTGTTGCAGTTTACATGACTCAGTGTGGAAGTAGCTGTCTCACACATAGTGAAGCGGTTTTTAGTCTTGTCAGAGCTGTGCAAAGATTGCCAGAGTCAGGTCCATACCACTCTTGTTATCTCAGTAAGAAAGCCTACACTGTAGATATCATCTGCTTTCCCCTAGGTAAGGAAGCTTATCTACTTCTGAGAGCTGGTGGAATCCAATCTGGATGAAGCTATTCAAATAGCATATAATTTAAAACTTACGAATCATTACTTCCAGAATTTTCCTTTTAGTGTTAACAGTTGGCCCATGGTGGATAACATGTAGTGGGTGACACCACAGGAAACAAAACCATGGCTATACGACTGCAGCATTGTCTGCTCTGAGGAAGCAAACCTTGAATGAAGAGGTACAAGGCTTTCATGTACCTCAACGTGTTAAACTTCAACAAGGGCAGTGGTTCTTAAGAGCCAGGTTCTCTCGGGAGCCACCAGAGGGCATGTCCTCCTCCCAAGTGACAGCACAATAGGGAAACATAAACAGACCACTCTTTCCTGACGCAGACTAAGAACAGACAGGAATACTATAAACACTGAAACAAATGTATATTTAAAAACTTGTTAACATTTTTGAGAAAAGACAGAACACATGACGTATATTTGAGCTTTCCACCACCATTTTGGGGACAGCCCTCATGTCCCTCTGAGTCCCTGCAAACTTAGCAGTTAAAGGACAATCACATTGTAACAAAACACACATGCCCTCTTCACAAAAACAAGGGCCTAACTGGCCAAACTGCTTATCAAGACAGAACTATGATTCCTGTTCTGCATTCTCGGTAAGCTTATTAAAAGCATGTGGGGGTGGGGGCGTGGGAGGTGGGGGATGGACGGACTAGAGATCACACTTTAGAGTGATCATGTAAATTAAGGCTGATGAGACTAAGAGAACACGGATTGGAACCAAAGGGTTTGCCCAGGGTTTTCCCAAACAGCTTGGACATTCTAGTAGACAAGGAAAGGCAAGAGACTGACCGTCTGCCACCTGATACTTGACAAGTCTTATGTGATATCACAGTAAGCCTGCACAGACTTTTATTTTATTTTATTGAGATGCTAAAAAGTCTAATCAAAGGAAATACCCCATAAACTACTTGCCTCAGGAAGAGTGGGGAAAACAAAACAGAACTCTAAATAAAATAGGCTGAACTGTGTCCAATTCTGATTCCTTTCCCCGTCACCCCAGCTACTGCCACTATTTGATTCTTTAGCCATGACACATACAAAAGGATGGAAAACAACCCTGTACCTTTAATAGCTATCAATTTAATCCATGGGAAAAAATAGTTCCTTAGCTTGTTCACAGAAAATGCTGACAAAAATCAAGGCTGATGAAACTAACCTTGGGGTTCATTTACCAACACCAAACACTTCATGATGCCAGGAAGGAGTAGTTCAAGGTCACAAACACCCATTTCAGTGTCCTTGAAGAATTGGAGGATGAAGGCCAATACGGATGCTAACCGAGGAGGGGGTGATGACCCTTTAAACTCAAGGTAGGATTTCCTGAGAAGAAGCAAACTTTATTTATTTTTCTTCTATTTAAAGCTCTATTGAGTAGAATCAATGCCATGTGTGTTAAAGTTACTATAAAAATCTATCCCTTAAATAAAGTATATTTTTTAAAAACAATGTACATAGTCTATTAAGTTAATTGCAAAGTCCATTTTGGTGTGTTGTGTGCTCTGAAAGCTAGTAGAGATATAAAGAAAACTTAAAGCAACTTAGCTTTAAGATGAATTTACCAAACCTAACTGCTAACTTGTTTTCTTCTGTTCCCATGGATGTCTCATATCCCTTATCAGCTTTGCCAGGAATCAACATTTCCTCTAATGTCAAATTTGCATAAATAAATCTCCCCTCACATTTATTTATTTAGAATTTAGGAGGGGTCTTATGTTTCTAAATAAATAAACGGACTATACTAGGAATTACCTTCCAGTTCTAGCTTTATCTTTCTTCCAGTAGGAATTTAGAGAACTAACTTCAGATTGAATATCATCTCTCAGGGTACAGTAAACTGTAACATTAAAATCAAGAGAGGTTGTAAGAATAACACCCTCCTTGACTCAGCTTCCCACTTAACTGCTTAGAACTAGTTCTGGTCACTGGTCAGAAAATGAACAAGCGTGACAAGTGTTGAGTTTCTTTTGAAAAAAATCTACCAGCTATGAGAGTTGGTCAAACATCATTTAACCCTTGCCCCAATACATTTTTAATCTTGCTGACGAGCTTAGCACCTTGTACAAGGTAGGCAAGCTTCCTCTCATGGAGGTCCATTCCCAAACACAGATACTACTCAGTCCAAATCTCACACACATATGTGAGAACTAATAGTATACATAAGGAGACACAGTAAACTCTAGGGCTTATAAACTTATCTCAGGAACTATACTTCAGAATCACTCTTGGTCCACTCACAGTAACTCTCACAAATTTTACAATCCTAGATACAGCCACTCTCTGAGGCAGCATTTGTTTTGTTCTGTGCACTGTTGAATTACTAATGCCCCACAATAAACATTTACTTGCCACATACTAGATACCAGAAGCAAATTAAAAATAAACATATACAATTAAGTGGAAAAGAACAAACCACAGATTCATTATCTAGTGTAGAACTTAGATACGACCACACCAAAAACAAAAAAACAAAAAAAAAAAAGAAAAGAAAAAAGGCAACTTTAATACATGTAAGTAGTGCTTTGACAAATATAAGGACAAAATCATCAGAAATTCTGAGCTAGGAGCCTAACTCAAACAGATCATATAGTAGAGAAATGCAGACTAGAGCAGCCATAGGAGCCCACCTCCATTTATGCTAAATGTTGAAAACAAAACCAAACACACACACGTTTCTAGTCAACTAGAACCTACCGTGGAAAGAAGAATAAATAAACCCATCCTTAGCTAGACATGCAGTACAACAGAAAGCTGAGAATCTAGCTGGCAAATGAAGCAAGGGGCTTAACTTGCTGACAGGGATTTGAATTCACCTCCCCATTTGTGATGGAATCTAAAATTAAAACCAGGCAATGTTTCAAACACTGTAACAGATTACTATAATCTTGCTGGCAATAAAGATCTAAATGAGGCAAAAAAATTATTCAGAATCTGAAAACTGAGTCATGCAAGACATATGCCACCCTGTGGTACTAGGTGCAGGTTTCTAAAAAAAACAAACAGGATTGAGCCCAGAGGAATGGCTTTTTAATGAAGAGACTGGCAGGGACAACGCTTTAATGCAGGGAAGTATAAAGCATCTTGAAGAGCGATAACCAAACATGGTCATGCGTTTGTGGGACACGTGGAGGACAGGGGCAGTATTACCAGAAAAGATAACTGACAAACGTTGGGTAGCTAGAGTAGATCACATTACACAGCAAAAAGGAGACCATGCACAGTGGAGAGCAGAGAAGTGTCAAAATTAATCTGGCTGGCCTTGGTGGTGCACACCTTTAATCCTAGTAGTTGGGAGGCAGACACTAGTGTATCTTTGTGAGTTCCAGGCCAGGCAAGGGGACACTGAGAACCTGTACTAAAAAAGAAAACAAAAAACAAACAAAACACACAAACAAAAGCAAACATACCATTAAAAAAAAAACAAGAAAACAAAAAGAGAGAAGAGGGTTTTCTTTTTTATAAGAACAAAAGCTAGATACAGTGATGAGACCATAATGTAGTGTGCTAAGAGAAATGTGAAAACAACAAACTATGAAGCTTCCGAGTTACATGATTCTAGGAATATAAGAGAAACAATTCTATGTTTACATCTGATCATTAAAAAGATTAAGTCAAGGATGGGGAGGTGGCTCAGTCAGTGAAGTACACACTTGCATTATAATCACAAGGGTCTGAGTTCAATCCCCAAAACGGAAATAAAAACTCAGGCATAACTGTTTGTACTGTAATGTCATTACTACAGAGGGAGAGCCAGGCTGATGTCTGGGGTGGACTACCAACCCAGCCTCCTGGGCAATCTAAGCCAGTGGGACACTGTGTCTCAAAGAAAGAAAGATGACACCAAAACATGACCTCTTTGTTTGTCCTCTGGCCTTCCCATGAAGAGGAAATCCTGCTCCCCCCAAGATAGACAGAGAGCAAAGAGAGACAGAGAAAAACAGATAGAGACAAAACGAGAGAAAGCAGTTATAGCATTTAAGCACAGAAACTTAATACTAGATACCATTAATCTATATTACCTAGAATCTCAAAAGTTTAAAAAATAGTATAATGTTAAATATTGCATTAAGACAAAGGGAAGATAATTTCTATCACTGACTATTGTAATGTTTTGGTTAAAGGATAAAAAGGATGGTTTAAAAAAATAAACAAACAGAAACAATCTTAAGATGTTAATGCTAGAGAGATGGCTTAGCAGGTAAGAGTACCTGTTCCTGCTGCACAGGAACTGAGTAGGGTTCCCTGTGCTCCAGTGACAGCACACAACTATCCAAAACTCCAGTTGTAGGGCATATGATACCTTCTTTTAGCTTCTATAGGTACCAGGCATGTAAGTGGTACAATACTATTCATGCAGGCCAAACACTTATAAATATGTGACATAAAATAAATAAATCTTTAAAAAGCTAAATTGTAATTGATGAAAAATGAAGTAAAGATGGGGGACTGAATGTTATAAAGCCACTCACCCCTGCATTATTTCAGTTGGAATGACACATACTCCTGTGTGTCTTACACCCGAGCCATAGCTGATGAGAGGCTATACCTTTCTTGTCAGTTCAAAGATCCAAAATCAAGAAAACATTCCCCCAGATATCGTCCATATTCTAGAAATATTCTTCCTATCTTCTCAGTAGAGGCTAACTGAGAAGAATCAATCTCTACACCAAGTTACGTAGTTGGGAATTGCATATTGTGACATCATGTCACAGACAGTAAGACTGAAGACAGTCTTATGTTTTAGTAACTGCCAAGAAAGGAGCATACATGTTCAATGCTGAGGAATTGGAGAATACCATGGAGCCGTGAATTGTCTAATCATGTGCTCTTTTTCACTATTTTTTACACAAAACAAGGTCCTGTGGCCTGATGCCAACATGCATAGGACACTAAACTGCCTTATCAGGTATTCTACAAGTGACAGTATAGAGGAAGGCCTAGTCTACAAAGAGGGAAAAATCATGCCTAAAGTATGTATTTGTTGAAATACCACAAAATGGAAGCTATGCCACATAACCAACCTTAGACCTACATAACTCAAGTGATCTTCATGAGGAATGGTAACAGTCAGGACTCAGATTAGTCCATTGCTGTTAAGCTGGCCTTCCTGTGGTTATTTGAGCTTAGTGAGAAGGAAGTGACAGCTTGGTCTACAGTGAGCTTCTGGTGTCCCTGTCTCCATATTGCTTGTGTCAACATTAACATTCTGGTAGAGACCCAGTGCTCAGGGCTCACAAGGAGAGGGAACTGGCCTGTCTTCAGGGTTGATAAGGCCACACTTGATAGATATTTTACAGGAAGTGTTAATACAAGACAGGAAATAAAACAATTAAGATAATCAGTAAACTAATAACAAAAGACTTTTTATTGCTTATCAGCATTCATGGTTTCAGTTATCATTCATAAAGTAATTGCTACATACTATATTGTAATGAAAATAATACAAATATATCTTTAAGTAACTTTTTTCTTTTTCTTTCTAAAATTTTTATTTTGATCTCATGCACACTGCTGTTTTGCCCGCATGTGTGTATAAGGGTGGCAAATTCCCTGAAACTGGAGTTATAGACAGCTGTGAGCTGCCATATGGGTGCTGGGAATTGAACCCAGGTCCACTGGAAGAGTAGCCAGTACTCTTAACTACTAGGCTGTTGCTTCAGCCCATATAAACATATCTTTAGGGATGTATATAAGGAAAGTAACAGACAAATTGTGAAAACTGACATAATCTTAAAAGCAAATATAAATTTAACAAAAAAAAATTTTAATCTAAAACACACAGGAGCTATCAAACATTCTGGTAGATCTTTAACTATGTAGCTGTCACAATTACCAACAGTCACTCTCCTATCATTCTCTCAGAGAAATGATAATGCATGTTCACATAAAGACTTTATATAAATGTTATGTTAACTTTATATAAATGTTCTTCCTAGAAAGAATAAGATAAAATTAATTAGGAAGAGGGAATATGTCTTCAGTAGGAAAATGAGCAAATAGTTTTATAGTTATGCTGCAGAATACTACTAGACAGAAATAAGAAACAAACTTTGATACTTTGAATTATTTGAACTATTTTTTGATGATATTAATAAGTTCTACATATACCTCTTTGCAATAATTATATGTTATATGTACCTTATGGCATGGACAATGTGCTTCCTTAGAGGCATCGTTGATGGAACAGAGGCAGGATTTCTCAGTGCCAACAGAACAGGATGTTGTCCAAGATCCAAAACACAGGGCGAGGCTGGGAGAAACCGCCCTATATACTGTTCAATGACATTCCTTAGCAACTGATTCAAGTAGGCATTTGGATTTTGAGACTGGCAGCACACAATACATATACCCTGTACAAGGGAAAATAACAACAACAACAAAAAAAAAGCTAAAAGGCAAAGTTTCAAATAATGTTTAGGAATTTACTAACATGTTCTCCAGCATTCATGGTAAAAATTGCACCTTCTCACTGTCAGTAGGACTTCTGGCGTCATGAATAAGTCAGACACACATGGCCCTTCTTGAGATGACTTTGGATAATACATACAGTGTGGAATCTAACCAAGCATACATATTCTAGGAGCATGATCAAAGGAAGTAAGGTAAACATACAGGAAGAGATAGGGAATGTGTTTCTTCCTCTCTTCCTCCTGCAAAAATACTTGACTACCATGACCATCAACTACATACCCAGGCCATTACTGAATTACAAAATACATGTGTCATCAGTCTTTTTTAAAGTATTTAAAATCAAAACTCAGTTTGTTATCAAAAAGAAAGATAAAAGAGTAAAGGCCCATCCCACAGAGTTTGGACTGCCAATCCCACAAAGGCAGACAGGTGGAAGGGAGTTAGTTACCATTCAGTCATTTTGGCTAAGAACATAACATTTAAGCTAAAAGAAAATATATTGATCATATAATGAAATAGAATCATTTGTCTTAACAACTTGTAATGGGAGAGGGATGCAGATACTTGGACTTAGAAGTTTTCTATGTGACATTGTACCAAGTGCTTTATATTCATTATTTCATTTCAATTTGCAGAATAAAGGAGTTAATATTACACTTCCATCCTACAGTCAAGGAAACTGAGGTTTGGAGAAATTAAGAGCTTAAAAGAAGTCAAAGGAACTCACAGTATCTTGCTGCATGTGTACAGATAAAATCCTTCCATGTGCATGAAAGTGAGCAAACTTATATATAACAGTATTTAATACTTAGAAATGATTAAATCCATTCCCTTGGGAAAACAAAGACTTTTCTGCATGTTTGTTAGGACTGCAGTCATAATTGAATGCTTATCCGTAACAAACTCTAAAAGTTCATTTGTAGTGAAAACGGTGCAGAACTGTTGAAATAGTGGCAAGAGCACAATGAAATAAACCCCAGTGGCACGCACTCACCCGGTCTCTTGTGTGCTGTGTTTTAGGAACATGCACAGCAAGAAAATGTGATGGATCCCACAGACCCAAAGAGGACAGAGGACATTTAACAACTAAAGATCGGTTTCCTGACAGTTCTGTCAAGTTTGTAATTCCACAACAGTCTCAATTTATTACTAAGAAACATTTACTAAGTCTTACAAGTAACGTATGCTTAAGAGGACCACATAGGACAAACACCCAGACTTTTCTGGTACTCACAACTCTATTCCACACACATATCTGTTCCTCCACATGACTGACTGACTTCCAGCCCATCTGCCTGATGACACAGTAAACTTTGACTTAAATCCCATCATATACACTTAGCTAGAGTCAGCTTAAAACTTCTCAGAACTCTCAAAACTTTGCTTTAAAAAAAAAATCCACCATGGAAGAGACTGCATGTTAACTAATCAAAACCTGCCCCTTTCACATTGGCTTCTTTGGGGAGCCTCAAAATTTAGAAAGGTCTAACTTTCAGTACTGCACACTAATGAAAAAGATCAGTATTTCAGACTGCCCATGGGACGTCATTATTTACACATTCCACATCATTTCAAACTAAAGCTCCTAAAAAGCCAACTTTTTCTCTATGTATTCCAGCCTGACCCAGAACTCATGGGTCCTGGTACTACCAATACGTGCCGCCATGTCTAGTGCAAAAAACCAAAGCAAAACAAACAAAAAACCCAACAACACAACAAAATCCGTACAACTTTTATCTCACTGCTGCTTCTCTAGAATCCTCGGTTTAGTTACCAGCACCACATTCTAGATTCTACAGGTCTAGTCTAGGAAGCATTCACTTCTGTTTTTCCACCATATTTCAGCATGTATTCTTTCTTAATCAGAGCTCATCAAAGGTTCTAACATCTACATGGCCTCCAATCTCACTGCCTGAGTTTAAACTTTCCAGTATTTCAATAAACTAACCACTGCCTCCTGGGTCTTAAATCTAACTCCCACAACAGGATTATTTTTCTCAAATACAAATAGAACTTCCATTTCTCTGCTCCTAATCTACCAGCATTTCCTAAATGTGAGGTGAAATCCAGATTTTTGGCATTGAATATAAAGCTCTCTATCACAAGTCTCTTCCTATATGAGTTTCCAGCCACAACAGAACCGTTTACCTTTCCCCAGTATGCTAGATTTTTTCTGAAAGCTCATTCCTTTGTCTTGGTTTACTGCACTGGCTGGTTTTGTGTGTGTGTCAACTTGATACAAGCTAAAGTTATCAGACAAAGGAGCCTTACTTGAGGAAATGATTCCCTGAAATCTGGCTGTAGGCAATCCTGTAAGGCATTTTCTTAAATTAGTGACTGATGAATGAGGAGGGCCTAGCCCATTTTGAGTGGTTCTAATCCTGAGCTAATGGTCCTGGGTTCTCTAAGAAAGCAGGCTGAGCAAGCCACAGAAAACAAGCCAGTAAGCAGCATCCTTCCATGCCTTTATCAGCTCTCACATTCAGGATTCTGCCGTTTGAGTTGCTGCCCTGACTTCCTTTAGTGATGAGTAACAGTGTGGAAGACTAAGCCGAATAAACCCTTTCCTACCCAATTTGCTCTGGGTCACGGAAATGGCGGCCCTCTGACTCCTAGGCATTCTGCCCTTCACACCCAGTGCTGCCTTTCTGGTCTCTTCTACCCAGTCTGGTTACCACAGAACTATGATGTCAAAAGAAAATATTGAGCCTGTTTCTCAACACTTTTGAGCTCCTTGCCCTCTTTCCCACATCAAGCTTCTTAAAAATTTGCCTCTCTTATCTTTGTTTTCAAAGATAACCCCAAAGTCATTTAACCTTTTTCAATGGATGTGCCTCATATAAGTATGTACTTTGGGGATTAAAATGTCTAGCTTTTTAATCTGTATTTCAAACTATGCTGTCAGCATACCTGTAGATACAGAGGAAGAGTCTTCTGAATTGCAGTCAGCATGGGTACAGGCAACTCCTTGTCCTGCTGTAGCACTGTATGTGGCAGCAATAAACAGTCTATTATCCGAAACAGTAATTTCTGTGCTTTAGAGGTGGCAAAGATTTGTGCCCACGACTTAACAAGAACTCCTAAGAAGGAAGAGAAGCAGTTTCGGTTACAATTATCTCCTAATCAGAATATTTTCTTACTCTTTAAAAAATTTATTTTAGCATAGAAACAAGTCAAATTAGACAGCAGGGGGAAAAAAAAACCCAAGGTGGACAAACGGGATGAAACAGCAAAGACCAAGCCGGTGGGAATACAGGGACTGGCACAAAAGGGAGACTGGTACAATCTCAATTAAGACAAATGGGAAAGAATAAACAAAGACACTGGAGCAAAGAAGTGACATTTGACATAGAAAGAATGAGAAAACCAAACCAAAGCCAAACCAACTTTCTCCAGTCCATCTTTCCCTCAGAAAGACAATTCTGAAGGGGAGTTGAAGTACTGATTCCTCTTTCTCAGAAATTACTCAACTATTATTAGAATTCCAGGTACTCTCTTTAACCTGGAATGTAGTTTTGATGACTTCCACTAGCAGCCTTGTAAAAAAACAAGAGCAGTATCCTGAGTTAGGAACTGCTCTCTCTCCATTCTGTTCTGAGTCTTCTATGTAAAGAAAACAGCAAGCTACTGTTCTAATTTCTAATGAACAAATGAGCAATTTACATAACCCATTCTCACATTTGAGACCTAGACAGATGGAAAGAATCTAGAACTACATGTTTGAAAAAAAAAAAAAAAGGCTCAAGGCAAAACAACAACAAAAAAGCCCTCATAAGCAAAATCTTGCCCAAAACCCACAAGTCATTAATCCACACGGGATTCTGTGATTCTTGACACAACTATCATATACTCTGTAATGTAAAGACATACTTCTATAGTCATACACTTACCTTGGCAAAAACTAAATCTGGAAATGTCAGAAAACTTTCTTAGAGACTAATAAATCATAATCTTGAGTTAAAATTAGAATGTAGATCTCTCTCCACTAACTTTTTTTCTAAAATTAAGTAATCTGAATTACAATACTGCTTTCAGTTATCCACATTTCCACAGCTTCCCATGCTCCTTTATCTTTCAAAACAAAGATAAAAGGGTTCAGACAGCCCAAATAAGGTTTATTTATACATTCACAAGATTAAAGGGAATAGATACAAGGTTTTGACCATTGAGAAATAAATATTAAAAAAAAAATACCCAAAACTTAAATTCTATATAAAACTTCTAAGGAAATCTTTCTCATTTCCTTTTATTCATTTCCTATTTTTGGTTAGCAACATGGTTTTGGTCAACAAAGATATTCAAATTACTGACTTCCTAAGGAAATATGAACCCCATTATTATAGAACAAGTAGAAAAAGATTTCTTTTTGAAAAGAGAAAGCTTAGTGTGTGAGGAATAAGGTTCGGAGCCTCATCACTGGTTTATACTAGTCCTCGGTGGCCCCCCCTTCATGCAGAGAACCCCAGAAACAACAAAGGAAGTGATGGCTTTCTGATGATCTGACTTCTAGCCAAATGTTGGTAAACATCAACAGAAGGTTCGTTTTCGTGTTTCTGGGTATTCACAATGTGATTTAAATGGACTATTTGCAGCAGTTAGCTTGGGCATATATTCTGCTATCATAATTAATATTAATAATGTTATCATAACTAATATTAATATTAGTATCAATAAAAGTATAGCAAAAAATGAGGACCACCACAAATTATTTCAGCAAACCACTGTATTTTATGCTTTCTTATGCCTGCACATAGAGTTAAGTGATTTGGCCTAAGGAAAAACATGTCTGAAATACATACCCATTATCCCATAAGTCAGCTGCAATCCTGCACTGGAAACTTTTTTCCCCAAATAAGGCTTTATGTATTTTAATATTTCACCAAGGTATTCTAAGGACTTTGTGACCATGACAGATTTATCAGTTAATGTCTGGAGAGTCCTGTAAGTCACACCAACAGCCTATAAATAAAGGAAAACATAGTTTAAACATTACAAGTCTTATATAATACAGACCTTGAAAACTATTTTTTTTCTTTCTTTCTCACTATACATGTATCTTATACTTAGGCCTTCGTTCTTAAATTTCCAATAAAGACTTACAAAAATTAAAACAACTGAAGGCCAGGTAGTGGTGGTGCTTGCCCTTAATCCCCACACTTAGGAGGCAGAGATAGGAAGCCTGTCTAGTCTACAGAATGAGTTCCAGGACAGCTAGGGCTACATGAGAAACCCTGTCTCAAAAACCAACCAAATAAACAAGCAAAAAACCAAAAACCTGAAGTGAAAAGAGTTAAGTTCTACCTTTTATAATTGAAGGTCAATGGAAGAATTAAAAAACAAACAAAAACAAAACAATTCATCAGTAGTTATTTACAGGGCATATGATTCAGCAAAATCATTAGAGGGAAGAAACATCAAACTGTTATACAAGAAGCTTATAATCAGCTAAAGCTTTCTACACAGGTTGGTACATAATTCATATGACTGGAAATCTCCAAATTCCTATGGGAAAGAGGACCAAGTAGTACTGCCAAATTCTTACAAGGGAAATCTCTTAATTCAGCTATATGATATGAATTGATGTCCCTCTACAATTAACAGCTTAGATAATATTTTTAATGAGACATCCGCTAGCTAGCTGGCTTAATGTTCTTAGTGGAGAACTCAGGAAAATGTGGTTGAGAGGCTAACGATGGGACAAACCAAGTGGTGGTCAACAGAAATGTGAGGTGAGGCAGCAAGAAGAGGAAGAGAAAAGAGATAATAAACCCAACGAGCTTGTGAGGAGTGTGAGGGTAAGCAGGTTGTAAGAAGCTATAAAAGAACCAAGAGGTAACTATAGAATGGATTAGAAAGTTTGAGGAAAGTTTTCAGATCACTCTTGGAGCTCTCAAATGGCGTACATTAGAGTTAAAATAGCACCAAAGCAGGGTGGTGGTGTCGCACGCCTTTAATCCTAGAACTTGGGAGGCAGAGGCAGGTGGATTTCTGAGTTCGAGGCCAGAGGTCTACAGAGTGAGTTCCAGGACAGCCAGGGCTACACAGAGAAACCCTGTCTCGATAAAAAACAAACAACAACAACAACAACAACAAAAACAAAACAAAAAAACAGCACTTAAGTTATTCAACCCTCCTTACCAGCGCCTAGAGGGTAAACCAGAGGAAGGAGCTGTGTTAAGGTTGAGGTTGCATGAGAGATCACAGATTGAGAGCACTGTTCAGAATAGTTGGCATTAAGTTCCACGAGGTCTAACTGAGGTAGATAAAAAATGAAGCATAATCTTGAGAAGGTAAGCAGAAGTAGGTCCCGTGGAATGAAGAAAAGGAAAGAAGCCCAGTGACGTGGGCAAATGAGAAGAGATGATTTTACTAACTAACCCTTTTCTTTTTCATTTAGCTTTCTGCTGTTTGAAAATTTCATTCCTCAGAAGTTCACAAACTTTTGATCTCCACTCTCTTGTAAGCAAGAATACCTTGAAACTTTTACTGTTTAGCTCAAGATACTTATTAATTGGGAGCCTAGACTCCTCACATATGACATGCAAAAAGAAAGAGTACGGTGCTGGTAGGGGCGTAGTAGGGGCACAACGAATAAAGACTGTCCAACCTCACAAATACACAGAGCTAGGAAAAGTATTTTGAAAGCTGTTATCAAATAACTAGGAAGCTTTCCATCCTATTATGCCAAAATTTTCAAGTGATATTTCTTAGAGGCCAATAGTAACTAAAGTTGGACAATCTCATGGGCTCTAAAACCACATCAATAAAACTGAATTCAGAACTCTGAATTCTGAATGAATCTTTTACCCATGAGTAGTTGCTAAATACGCTTGGAAATTTGTAAAGTTAATGAGTGATATTACTGACAATGTTGACAATTCCATCCTGGACAAGAAATGATACATACTGATACCATCCCATTCCCACAGAAGTCTTTAAATATCAGGGAGCTCTCAGCTCATGAAGGTTCATGTAAATCTCCCAAATTTTAATTCTCTTGAAAACCTGAACTGCATTATTAGCAACAGATACTGTCAGTTGTTTTCTTTGAAGTGATAGGCTTACTTACTTCATTCATTTCTGAAAAAGAGAAATGTCTGCCAAAGGCCCAAGTCTGAATAATCACATTTTGTCAGTTTTCTTTCAAGATAAAAGCAGTCAGCACAGCTTGCAACTCAAGTGCTCACAGGCTCTTTCTTTAGACAATGCACTGCTTTGGCACACTGAAGCCCTTCACGTGCACTTTGCATTTTCATTTGAAGAATGAGCTTAAGGGTTGAAATTTCATGAACTTTTAAACCTTATTCCCTAATTAATATTATTCTTTAATGAACTAGCTTTACTTTTCTAATTTACACAAATATACATTTTAATGGCTATCATTATAATCTAAGGCCATAGTGCTGGTTCATGCTAACACCTACCCAAAATTTGTACAACTGTCAGTAGGGTTTTAGGATAAATAACATTGTGAGAACTATTAGACGTGGTCTGGTTGGAGACAGTGTGTAACTGGGAGTGGTCTTTGAAGTCTCCTATGCTCAAGCTACACCCAGTGTGGTACCTTCTGCTGCCTTCGGATCAAGCTGTAGAACTCAGCTCCTTCTCCAGCACCACATCTGTCTCTTGATGCCGTGCTTCCTACCATGACAATTATGGACTAACTTAAAATTGTTAGCCAGCTCCAATTAAATATTTTCCTTTTTAAGAGTTGGCGTGACCACTGAGCCTCTTCACAGCAATAGAAACACTACGAAAACAATATTATGTGTAATATATATATAGTATATATATTCATAATATACATACATACAGTTTTTAATTTAATATATACTCAAAGAGCCATTAAGAGAGCAAATCCCCAGAACTGAAGGTAACTGATTGTTAGCTGCTATTTTGGTGTTCAGAATTAAACCTGGGTCCTCTTTAAGAACAACAGGTACTATTACTCAATGAACCATCTCTCCAGCTCTATAATGTGTTTCTTAGTACTTTGATAACTACATATATATATATATCATACTATTATTTCAATGTAGAAAAACCACACTAAGTCCCACATTGGTATGTTATTTATTAAAAAAAAAAAAGCCCACATCTAAGAATGGGCCTTAGTAATTAGGGCTTTAAAGTTTTGGAGGACTTCTTGCTGTGATTCTTTTATGAGAATGGCTTACTACACCTACTACAATCAGTAGGTTTTATATTAGATACTTGCCTTCATTCTCCAAGTCTGGAATTCACAAAGTATAAGACAAGGGGACTGTATGTAACTAGCCATGGACACTGAGTGCTAAGGTTCTCTGGTCAACAAAAATCTGATATTTTACCACAAATTGTTGCTGCAGAAATAACAATGTTCTGGGTAACTTCATTGGGAAAAGACGTATAGAAACTTTCTGGGGTTGCGATTTTTTGTTTTGTTTGTTTTGGTTGGTTTTTGATGTCCACATTTCATCCCATGTACCTTTCCTCTGTATCCTGTGCTTTTTTCATCCTCTTTCTGTGACAGGCTCTAGTGGCTATATGCTGAGTCCCATGGGAACAAGAAGATATCTGAAACCTCTCCTAAGGAGCAATGTTCTCAGCTTTCAATCCTCCTAAACATGAACCATAATTTATATTACTTTCGCTAACTTTCAAAGTAAGTCATTTAGCAAAATCGGACTTAAAAAACAAAACAAAAAAATTCTTCATGTTCTGCACAGGCTAAATTCTAACTACTTTACACCAAGACACTCTGATTTTCTCCTACTGATAAATCCACCGACAGACTGGCATTAAGTACTTAACACTTCGTATCATTGTTTTAACCTTTGTATAACTTAAATTCTCAAATCAGTAAGGTTCCTTTTAGATCAAATCCCTAAGGGGTCCTAGATAATGCTATCTAGCATTTTGCAAAAACCTATCATTGATTTATTGGTAAAAAGAAAAATTCATTTAGACTGGATTAAATTAGAGGAGATCTAACTGCTAGTGAACACTGCCCCCTCCTCTTTGACTCAAAACTGTTGGTCAGGATGCACTCAACAGTTACATAAAATACTCAACAGAAATGCATATTTCATATCTGAATATTATTATGTTATTAACTATCATTAGGGCTGTCACACATCTCTAATTGTCATGCTTTTTTTTTAAATACTGGAAATCAATGGAAATGACTGAGTTACCAATATAGAAATAGCTTATTGGTTGAAATTATTTTCACACACTTAATTTTCATGTAGTTAGTATCAATAAGCTGGAAAGTAAACCTACTTTTGCTGTGAATACATACAAAACAGAATAATCCAAGCATCAACAGTTTCAGCTAGGATTAAATAAACAGTACCACATGTTACATTTCTTTAAAATTAATGATCGAAACTATAATTTTAAATGGAGTTTATTATGAAGTAAAATCAAAAGAAATGGATTAGATTTTACTATAATTTTAAGTGGAATTTATTCTGAAGTAAAATCAAAAGAAATGGATTAGATTTTCAAGTCCCGATCCTACTATGAAATAGCTGGTGCTTGTGTTTGCAGCATAGTCATAGGGCAGTAAATACTCAGCTAAACGACTGTAGACTCTGTACTAAAGTTAGTATCTGAATCGTTACCCACCAACAGTAACAATAAGACACTACTTTAGTTCAGGTGGCCTTGAAGCAAAGCTTCCATGTAATCCTCCTTACTTCTATTATTCATTACATATGGATTTTCTGCTGTCTTTACAGCAAATCATACTATACCTGAGAGCAACACTTCCTTACTCCAAATTTTATAATAGCACACTAACAACATGACTTGCTAAGTTAAACAATTCATTTCATAAAAAAAATTTAATAATACTTCAAAGTTTTCTTAAAAAAATGATTTGGAAGATTATACTAATGAAAATACCTCAAGGAATTGAATAAGTGCTTGTTTGGGGTCTTCTGGGCTGGGCAAATATTCTATTTGAGCCTTTGAGAAGATATTCCTTACTTCTGAGAGTGTAAATAGTAATCTTGTCATTTCAGCCAGTTGTTCCATGTATTCTTTTTCTATTAAAATGAGATAATAATCATACTTATTAATAAATATTTAATAAAACTTAAAATCTTATGTAAGTTGTACATACACTGGTGTACATACATACATAGGCTGGAATATGTCCTTCAATTTTGAAGTATGTTACAAAAACTCAAATTTTCACAAAATTAAAAATGAAATTAGACTTTTCATACTTATGATCATCCTAACCCAAAAACTTATTGAGATATCAAAAACTATACCAGATACAAAAAAAAAGGTACAAACTTTTTCAGGCCAGCCTCAGTGAAACTTATAAGAGGCTACAAATAACAGCCTTTTAGAAAGCTGTTGACACAAAACAGAACTGCATGGAAATTCTAAAATGCACAAATAATAGTCAGTGACAAACAGTAAAACAGAAAAGCAAAACATTTTATGAAAATGGGGAAAATATCCCTAGCTGCATAGACTTCTTTTTTGGTACTTAGTATGTTTCAGATTTCTCTTTTTGTACAGGATCACTTCTTCAGAGGAAAAGCCACCTGTTACCTGAGGAAGAAGTTTTGGTTCTTAGCACTAAGAAAATTAGTTATTTGTAGCAGGGATATCTGCCATATGAAATAACAATACTGTATCAATAAAAAGCAACAGACTCCAAAAGTACATTTTATATATATATTTATAGCTAATTAAAAATATATTTTGAATATTTGATAATAGTTTATTTAATCCAGAGAGCCAAAAGCTTTCCATTGATACTGCCTGCATGCCTTATATGACAACACTTACCCATGGCCTGTTCAGGATTCATCTCAATCAGCAAAGCAGGTTCAGAGAGGTGTTTTATGTGCATTTGCAAAACACAACGGATCCATGATCTTATAGTTAAGGATTGAAAAGATACGCAACTTGACTGAGAAAGTATTTCACATACTGTGCTGCAAAACCAAATTGAGGAACATTAAAAAAAACTAAGAGCAATGGGATACACAAAGAACAGAGCCTGGAAAAAAAAGCACATTCACGCAACTCCCCTGGCTTCACTGACTTCAGATGAACACAGTACTTCAGACATGCTGCAAAGGAATGCTGCAGATGTACCCGAGAAGATGTTAAACATCGTTGTTTTCATTTCTAATATTTTAATGTTTAAGTTTCCCTTTCTACTGTTAGTATATATATATAGGCTTATGTCAAGAAAAAAAATGTAGGCAAGAAGGCATAACTAGGCAATACAATAATAGGTAAGCAATTAAACCCAAACAATAAGAACAAACAAAAATGGCAGTATCAATAGGACTTAACAGATGATGTAATAATAAAAGCTGTTCAGGACAAATGTCTATATATGTCTCTTGACTGACCAATCAATGGTGTTTTCATCCTTTCCTTCTTCACTTTATAAGCACTCATTATCAAAGACTACCATACACAAAATTCCAAAACACTATCTGCCAGGAAGTAAAAGAAACTTCCTTTTTCTTTCTTTCTTTTTCTTCACATATCTGCATTTTAATCCGTAAATATCAGTGCCAATATTCACAAGGATTGGTGTTGCCCTGAGCTTTGACAGGGTGGGGCACTGAGGCCCTTCTCAGTAAGTCTTAAAGCTAATTTTGTACAGAGAACCTACCTAACACTACAATCACACACTGATGTACTCAAGGGATGGCTTATGTGGTTTCAATGGCCTAAATCGCCTTTTTCTTAAGCCAAACACATACCTGAGTCTAATTTCTAACCTACGAGCGGCTGCTGGGAGTAAAATGATTGGCATAGTTTTAACTTCAACATCAAACTATGCAGTGTCAAAACAATCTTTGTCTTCTCATTTTGTTTTGCTACATGTTCACATAGAGAAACCAGAGGCCTTCACTGGGATGTCTTACTTTATTGTTTTTCCACACTGTTTCTGAGATGCTCTCTTACCTAGTGCTTGCCATTTGGGGATGGTCAGCAAGCTCCTATGATCCGCCTACATATATACCCTAGCACTTGGGTTACAGGCGGTCACTTTTACCTAAGTACTTGGAATCCGCACATATGCCATAATTTTGTACAACAAACCCTTTATCCACTAAGCTGCCTCCCCAACCCCTAAAACAATGTTTAATTAGTCAGTTAACTAATTGTGAAATATGATCTCACTATGTAGCTTTGGCTACCCTGTAACTTATTATATAGATCAGGCTGGCTTCAAACTCAAAGACTTCACTGATTCTACCTGAGTGTTAGGATTAATGGTCAGCTTAAAACCATTTTTTAAATGGACATAAATCAGAATTTTAAAATTTTTAAAAAACACTCTAAATTGAAATTTTCCTTTAAAAGAATACAACAAAAATTATTCAGTTATTACCTCTATAACTTTCTTAGAGCTAATTAACAACTTTGTGTTTCAGTTTCTTCAATTGTTACTAATAAAGATTATTTTAAATATATATATATGCATGTACATACATACATCTTTTTTGCTCCCCAGAGAGGCTGTGTCTTACATCGCTAGGGTAGACCTCCTGTTTCAAAATAATCTTTGAATTATATCATCAATGTTATGGCAATCACCTGTATTCCCATAAAGAAACAGAGACAGAGAGTTGAGAGGCTCAGGAACAGACAAGGAACACCAATTTAAAAAAAAAAAAAAAGAGAAGACCTGGAGACTAACCCCTACCTAATAAACAGTGTCATGCTACAGAACACAAATAAAGAATGCAAAAAGAGAGAAGCTCCACAGGGACCAGTTCCTTCTCCAGAGGGCATGCCCAAAGTCCATGCCCAAGGAGAGCAGGAGAAAGGAAGTATTAAACATCATTAAAAGAGACAAAAAAAAGAAAAAGAAAGCAGGCTTGAAAGAGGACAGCTAGAGTCTTCTTTGTTGGTAGTGAGAACATCTAAAGGCTCTTTAGACCAATGGGCCTACTTTTTTAGAGGGCCCAAGTAACACATTTGAGCTGAAAGCAATACTTGTATGGAAAAACCCCATCATCCTCCCTACATACATCTCTGGGTGCAGATACTGAAGAGAATGTAAGAGAGCTGAGATTTTGACACAAGGAAGCAAGCTCAACAGGGGAAGTTTGCCCAAGCTTACAGTAATCCTGAAAGCAATAGATGCTCAAATGTGATCTTGGTGCTTAGACACCAATTTCTTATATAACTTGTGATGGTTACACAGGACAGAAGAACTTTATCACTGTAAACTTTCTTAATAACACCACCACACAGTGTTACATATGTGCAGTCACCAAAGGAAGGTACCATGAAACTGTACACTTAAAGTTACGTGATTAAAAAGGTTCAGGTTTACAAGTCTTTACTTGTTCTTTACTTTGGGGCCCAGGAGCTTCCATGTTAATAAAGGTGAGTGATTTCAGAGCAATAAATAAATAAACTTTCTCTTTTGTTAGAGAAGTCTCATATTAGAAGAAATTCTAAGAGCTGGTGATGAATTCTCTTACTTTATAAGTCAAAGCCCAATGAAACAATGTATGCTTAGTGATGCTGACTAATTAATGTTCTTAGAAAACAATTGACTCACTACATCACCTCACATTCCTGCCAGGCAGCTGATATAAGGACTGTTCTGTCTCACAGGTTGGGTGAGTTCATCCTCTTCATCTTGATGCTTTTATAAAGTTCCCACATTATACAATATCTATCGTAACTTTACCTCACTTTTTCATATATGCATCTATATATTACTGAAGTTGTTCCTCATAGTTTCTGTATGACATGGCAGAAGATACAGAAAGATTAAGCAATACAGCATGATTTAAGAGAAGTGTCTTGTTGATGATGTCACAAGTCTTTAAAAGTGTCATTAAGTCTAAATTTTAAATAATACGCCAGTGTTTTATTGATTCAGCAATGATATCTATACAATTTTTTCTCCCTAGGGAATACAGAAAAGTCATTTTAAGATAATGAGGTAGGCTTATTGAGAGTATGAACTTGTAACAATTATATATATATACAGGTATGTACATGTGGAAATCAAACCACTAATTTAGGTTTCATAGTACCTGCTATTACTATTGTTAAAATGTTGAATGCCAAATGAGAGGATATATAAACAGTAGTTTACATTAGAAAACCCCTTCCAGGGTACATACCTATTTTGTAGCAAATGACTTAGATATCTTGCTACAACTTGGGGCCAGATGATATCATCCCAACCAAAAAGCTGAATTATTGATATAACTGGCTGTGGCTGAAGATCTGGTGGTGCTGTGTTTGGCATGTCCACTGCCAACAAAGTAAAATCTAGATTTAAAAAGAGAAAGTTCAGATAAGACATTTTCAAATACCACCCCACTCTCATGCCTTGCCTCTAATTACAAGGATTTTTAAAAAATCCCAAATAAAATGTAACACTCAAAAATGTAATTTGAGCTTAAACAATTAAATTCATATTGTCAAATATAAACACCATTTAGATCTCCAAAAAGGTTTAAAAGTATCTAGCTTAGTAATATGATTACAGATATGGCTCCTTCAAGTCAAGCCAGTGGATTTTATTAATACGCCTCTATTATTCAGAGACCTAGTTAAAAGTATTTCCTGTATCCATTCTTCTTTGGTTAAGTCAATTTCCTTGCCACCTACCACAAGCATGCATGCTCACCCCAATACCCACTATTCTCTTCTATTAAATAGTGACCTCCTATGATTAAAGACACCCACTTTCTTCAGAACCCACAATCTAGAAAGCAGAATTCTAAATCATGTTAGGCAGATATTACTTTCTAGAAATCCGTCAGTTCAATCTGTACTTATGCTCCATGTCAACTGTCTGAAGCACTAACACCTAGGAAGCTCTCTCTAAAAGTGGCTGTGTACTCTTCCACTGCCCTCTACTGACTTCACAGACAAGGTAGGTTTCCTTCTTGTTCTACACTGCTACTTTTAAACCATTCTCACTCCTTCCTTCCTAACAGACCTAGCTTTGAATCTCATATACATCAAACTATACCAGTAACACGCTCTTTCCTCTTTTGTATGCCCTCTTAGGTTTATATTATTCTCCACCAGCAATTTTGCCGTGACCTTATTTACTTGGAATTCCTTTATTCCAGTGACTATACTCCCCTATACTTAAACACTCTCATGTTGATACCTAAAGCACTTGGCACATTAATTATAACCTCTGTACAATTTCATTTTAAGGACTCTATCCCTCCTCTAGGATCCAAACCCTATCAATTCTTTGCTTATTACAAACCTATAATCAATTGATTGTATATCTTTTTCCTATCTCCTCTCTGATGTCTCTTCCTTCTTTCAGCAGTCTGATGGCACGGTCCATTCTTATACACATTATACACCACTAACTGTCTTCCTTTCTTCCCTTTTATTTTCTTTTTTGTTTGTTTGAGAAAGTGTTTCTTCGTGGAGACTTAGCTGACCTGGTACTAGCTCTGTAGACTAGGCTAGCTTCAAACTCACAGAGACCTGCCTGCCTCTGCCTCCAGAGTGCTGGGATTAAAGGCATATGCTGTCCTTCTTGGAATGTGGGAGACTGAACCTAGGGCCATGTGCATGCTATACAAGAACTCTACACTAAGCTACATGGCTTCTGCACCATTTCCCTTTAACTGTCACGTTTCCTCAACCATCTTCAATCAATTCAATGATTCTCTGATATACAAAAACCACTTCAGGACTGGAGCAGGGGTGACTCAGTGTGGAAGAGCATTTGCTATATAAGCATGATGTTTTGAGCTCTAATCTTGAAAACCCACATGAAGGCAGGGCATGGTTGTGCATATCTGTAACCCTGGTGTTACAGTGTAGGTCCTTGGAACCAGCTGGCTGAGCAGCTTACAGTTCAATGAGACACTGAGCCTTAATAAGGCAGAGCACTATAGAGGAGGACACACAACTCCAGAGGTAAAGGAACATTCAAACCCCTTTAATCCCTCTAGCTGGAATACAGACACGCCCTTAGCATACATTTCTAAGGTAACATTAGTTTGTAGAAGGAAGCAGTCATGTTTGAAAGTGACAACTAATTAAGGAGTAGACAAAGTGACAAGTCAGAGACAGATTTGACAGAATGAGTCAAAAATAAGATATACCCAACTCTCAGGAGAACAGACAGGAAAGAGAGGTGACTTAAAAGAACGGGAAGGGAGAGAGTCAGTCAGTTCCACTGAGTGGAGTTGAGAGCAGAGCAGCTCAATTGAGTGGCGTTCAGAGGAAGTTTTGCCAAGCAGAGCAATTTCATGAGAAGCTAAGAGAAACCAGTCAATCAGTGAGCTTGGAGAGGAGCTTGGGTCAGCCACCCAGAGGTCAGAAAAAATTAGAAAGGGTGAGCTTATTCAGCAAGAAGCCTCCAAAAAAGAATTACATCTAGCAAATAAAGAAGAGGGTGACCCTGTAGGAGGACCAGCAGTCTCAATTAACCTGGACCCCCAAGATCTCTCAGACACTGGACCACCAACCGGGAAGCATACACCAGCTGACATGAGGCCCCCAACACATATGCAACAGAGGATTGCTGGGTCTGGGTTCAAACAGAGAAGATGTACCTAATCCTCAAGAGACTGGAGGCTCCAGGAAGTGGAGAGGTCTGGGGGGAGTAGGAGGGGAGAAGGAGGTATTGGATGTGGAACAGTCAAAGGGTGGACCAGGAGGGGAATAAAATCTGGAGTGTAAAAATAAACAAACAAACAAACAAAATTAAATTTTTTTTTAATTAAAAAAAAAAACAACCAAAACAAAACAACAAAAAAAAGCCCAGTTACTTTTAAGTTTCCTGTCCTAGTTTCGACAGCACACTTTCTTGGTTTGCGTCTTACCTATACCCCTTCACAGTGCCTTTCCTTATTTCTCTTGAGCCTACAAATCTTTACAGAAATACACTATGAACTGATCCAGTGTTCTCTCTTCATCCATTCTTACACTAATAACCATCTCAGCCAGTTTCTGGGCTTTACAGGCTATTTACCCATAGACAGTTTACAAACAAACCTCCAGGTCGGAGCTCTTCTGCGAAGCCTGTTTATTATATCTAGGTCCTCATTTAATGTAGTCAGACTTTAATGAATACCTTAAAACAAACCATAACTCCCTAAGGACATAAGAATCTTCAATTTTCTGTCATAAAATAGTCCCTTCATAATCTTCTTTTAATAGCAAATTGCTAGTTACTCTAGACACCTTTCATGAACATTCAGGTTACATTACCTTATTTGCTTAGTAAATGTCATTAGATCTACCTTCAAAATACCTTTCCTTCCTCTAGATCTGACCATTTCTGATATCTATACTACAACTTTAGTCCAATCTAGTTTGACTCATTTTCTAACTGCCTTATTTCCCTCTTTATCTCATCAGCCAGAACACCTATATTTCCTCTTCTGAAAAGACACTAATAGCTTCTAACCTCTGTGGAAGTCTTTCCAACTGCTCAGAAGGCGAGGGCAGACTTCCCATGACTTAAGCACATGTCAGCTCTTCATTCCACCTACGGATGTCTCTTCCCTCTAGTTCCCTGAGCACTCCATTGTGATCTCCCCCTCCCCTCCCCTCCTGTTTTGGTTTGTTTTTGCTGGATATGGTGTTGCTCATCTGTAATCCATACTTGGGAAGCTGAGGCAGCAGGATCACAAACCCACAAGCCTGGGCAACCAAGCAAGACTCTCAGAAACAACAGCAACAAATCATTCTTGGCCCCATCACTCACTAGATCCTAACTTTTGTGAGGATGGGGTATTCTTGTTTGTGGTGGTCCACCCAACTGGTATATCTCTAGTACATACAAAAGTGAGTATTTAAATAACTTTTTCTTAAATGAAGGAAATCATCTTCTGTCAAACTCATTCTACTTCAAATCAGAAATATATGCGAATGACTTTGGCATTGTTTGGCACTTACTTTTAGAACCTAGGACAGTGTCAACTAAACTAACACAAAGCTGCTTTTGTTGATGGTCTAGCGTTCTGATAACAGAATAAATTTCAACTTACTGAATATCAATATGTATTATCTCAGCCACCACACTAGTTGGAAAACGTGACCCTGCCACACACTCTTGTCTGTATGTACACAGTCTTATGCACTTCATATAAAGTCTGAACTGCTCCAAAATTCAACTTCTTACCCATTTTTTATCATTCATTCCTTCATTTTTAGCTCATCTTTCTTCTTCCAACCCAGAATAAAATAAATGCTGATTTAGACCATAGGGATTTTTGTCATTGTTGTTTGTTTAAAGTGTGAGATTTAAATATATATTTTAAAAAACCTTTAAATGAACTCTATTTACATATATGCGGTAACAATACAAATCTCTTGTCTATTCCAGAACATTTAACATATTATGAGCATAATAGCTGTTTGAAAAAAATATAATGACTTCTCACCAGGAAATTGCAAAAATGTCCATATATTTAAAATCTTGCCTAATTGTACATGATTCCATGAATGCCTAAGGACATGTCAATAGTCGATTTAAATAAAAATTGTAATTTAAAATGAACTCTAGGTGAACTCAGAACACTGACATTCTAAGTATTCCGTTCCATCCTGAGCTCATCCTCTTGGTATTGAAGGGCTCGTTGTTGCTGTTGTTGTCTATCTTATATTTAGTTAACTGCTCATAACATATGAAAGCATACTACTTGAGCCAGATATAATCAAATGCTATCTTACTTCCCAAATAATTTTAAGAATAACAAAAGTTTGTGAACATTCTGTGTCTGAAAACTACCTTTTATTTTTAATAAATAATCACTTAATTTTTGAAGATTAAATACATAAGCCAAACATGCTCTATTTGAACATGTCATTTGTTTCATCATATATCACAATGACTGTTATAAAGCAAGAGATTGTCACCAAGAAGATAGAGAAAAATACTGGCAAAAGTCTGCAAACAGGGAAAGCAATTAGCAGTGAACAGTTAAGGCTCACCTGCAGCGGCATCTGCAAGCTGGGAGAGGGGCACGACTTGTGTCATCCTCTGACTCTTGAGAAAGGAAAAGAAATGCCTCCACAGCGCACCGGCGACGGCAGCCAGGGGGCGCTCTTTAGCCGATAATGAAGACTGTACAATTAGGTCCACATTCTCTCTTTGAAGTTCCTGACACAATTGCTGATGAACACTCCTGAAAAGAAATAAAAATATATCTAACACTCAAGAAACGAAAGCAGACTGTTTTTTAACACATTTTTTTTTGTTTTTCACATTTATATCCTGTGAAAACTGAAGGAGCATTTATATAACTGAAACCTTTCTGCCAAGGCATAATATATTTCTTATTTGAAAGATGAATGAAGAAGGCATATCAAACACCATAAAGTTAATGTTAATTACTAATGTCAACCATTAATTACATGCTTTTTAATATGTCAGATCGAAATGAGAAACAGGCAACTTCAGAATGAGGATCTGCCTTTTGCAATTCATGTATGTCAAGTGATTTTACTTAGAATCTAGGCATAAAAATAATTTCTAAAACCATTTCCTCTTGAGGGTTTTTTGACACAGATATATTGGGAAGAAGGTAAGAAGAACATTTGGTTCAGGTATGGTATTTCCAATTGAACTTTTTTTTTCTTGTGTAAAGAAGCAGCAGGCTTTGTGCTGGTATACAAAACTATGGGGACAGACTTGGCTATTGGAACCTAGGAAATAATTTTCACAGGTAATAAAATATTCTGTTCATTAACAAAGCATAATTCAATGCTGTCTTAAATTATGATTTATCATTAACTACCTTTTGTTAACCTAAAATTTAAACATCTTTGGACCCTAAGAAACACAGGTGCAGAAAATTTAAGTTACTACACTATGCAAAGAAAGAACTACAAGACTTCTCAATGATTTGGGAGGAGAGGCATTTAAAAAGCAATCCATTCAGAAACAAATAAAATGTCGTGTTAAATGTAGAATACAGCTATTTTCTGTGTCTGATTCCATCACTGCCACACCAACCGGAAAGACAGAAGTAACTGCTGTGGATTATCATCCTTCTATTTACTCTCCAGTTACGCAGAATGCAATGGGATGCAAACCACACAAAGAAGGCCCAAGGCTTCCTTCGTCAGAAATTGTTTTTAACTAAGGAGAGTACCAGGATTTTAACATATAATTTTAAGGTAGCATTCTTCATCTTTTAAGCATTTTATTTAGGACATGCACCTAAAGTAATTCTACAAGGTGGTTATAAGACCACATTTTGTCACATGACTGTACACCAGGGAGCAAAAATTCCAAATATAAATTACATAATATTAGGAGCTTCTGTCCCTTTACATCGGATTTCTTCACATCATGGGACACTACTTAATCTTACTAAAAGTATACAAAAGTGTACAAATGCCCTGGGAAAGAATATATAGCAAGCTATTCTCATTAAAACAAACAAACAAAAACTAATTATCTGTTATGTTTTCCATATATAAATCTTCCCAAGATGCTCTCAATTTACATTAGAAGCTAAAGACCAGTTTGAGTCCTGTAGCTTGGAATAAAATGAATGAGATACTACTAGAATTCTTTGGCAACTAACTCAACTGCCCCTGGTAACAGAGAAAAGATCAGGAATAATTTTAGGCACTGAAGTTTAACCAAAATAATGACCATTTGCCCTGGGTTTTAGTAGCTTTTTTTTTTTTCAGGTATACTGATTTTGAAGAATAATAAATAATGTATTACTCACTATTTCTATATAAGCCACTTTTTTATTCACTAAAACCAACTCCCTAGGAAGGAGTAACATTTCTGATCAGTTTCTACCTGTAAGCTTCCCACCCACTTTGCTTGGTGGGTACACCTGTAATCTCTGCAACGAGGAAGCCAAAGCAGGGAGATCATGAGTGTGAAGCTAGTCTGGCTACACAGAAATAGCTTACCTCAAAAGATGGGGAGTGGGTGGGTGGATCAGTCCTCCAACCCTCTCAAGTAACAAAACAAAACAAAAACCTCACAGTAGATTAAAGAATTATATATAAGACCTGAAACAAACTACTAGAAAAAGCAGTTCAGGAAATTGAACAGTCAAGGAGCTTTTGGGTAAGACCCCACCCCTCCAAAAATACAGGCATGCAAAAGTAGACAACTGGGATATTAAACTAAAATCTTTGTTGCCACAAAGGAAACAGTCAACCTAAAAGCAACTAGAATCAGAGAGAAAATATTTATACAAGCTACACATTTGACAGGGGTTAACATGGAATCTAAAATATCAATATTAACAAAACAAAAATCACTTAAAAATATTTCAGATATGTCTCAAAAGATCACATATAAATAGGTAACAGGCATATGAAAAATATTCAATATCAATAGTCATCAGAGGAATAAAAGCTAAATCTAGAATGAGACATTGGGAGACGACCTCATTCTAGTTAAGAATGGGTATTATTAAGGAAGAATTGCAGGGAAGAAATGTAAAATGTATTTGGAAACACATAAGCATGTATGAAATTCTCAAACAAAAGTGTTTAAAGTTCTATTTTTAAGGCATCTCTTTCTGCTAATAACTTCTAAGACAGGAAAAGATATTAATGTAAGTCTGCACAGCTAAATTCAGTTTTGTTTTGATTTTTACTAAGCCCTTACAGCTCCATGATACAGAGATATAAAGTACTGTTTACACTGAGTGCACCCTAGTTTAAAAGGTGGTTCTGGGGTATTACACAAAAGAAGGTATTGAGCACTGGTGAGAATGTAGAAGCAGGAACCTTTTTACCCAGTTGGCAGGAGTGTATTATAAATTAGTTCAGTCATTGTGAAGGTTCCTCAAAAAATTAAAACTGAGATGCCATATGATCCAGCAATCCCACGCCTGGGCATGAATCCAAAGGAAATGAAGTCTGGATGTCAAAAAGACATCTGCACTCCCGTGTTTACGGCAGCATTACTTACTATACCTAAGAAATGGAAACAACCCTATGTGTCCACCAAGTGATGAGTGAAAAGAGAAAATGCGATCTACATATATAAGAGAATATAACTCAGCCATAAAAGAACAAAGTTTTGGGTCTTCGAGATGGCTTGGTTGGTAAATCCTCACCAAGCATCCCACTTTCAATTGCTGTGATAAAAAAAACTATGACCAAGTGCCAGAGCCTGACATATTAAGAGGCGGATGCTCACAGCTAACCCTTGAGCTGATCATGGGGTTCCCAATGGAGGAGTGAGAGAGAAGACTAAAGGAGCTGAAAGGGTTTGCAGCCCCATGAGGAGAGCAACAATCCCAACCAACCAGAGCTCCCAGGGTCTAAACCACCAGCCTGGGAGCACTTAGGGAGGGACTCATGGCTCTAGCTGTATATGTAGGGAGGAAGACAGTGTCAGGCATAGGTGGGTGAGGATGTCCTTGGTCCAGTGAAGGCTGGATGCCTCAGTGTGGGGGAAATTGTGGGTGGAGAGGTGAGAGTGGGAGGGTGGGTAGGGGCATATCCTCATAGAAGCAGGAGGAGAGGGGAAAGAATAGGGGGTCCCTGGGTGGGGGGGGAGGGGATTACATCTGAAATGTAAATAAAATATCCAGTAAAAAATTAAAAAAAAAAAACCTATGACTAAAAACAAGTTGGGAGAAAGTGTTTATTTGGTTTACACTTCCACATTGTAGAACATCATCGAAGGAACTCAGGGCAGGAACCTGGAGCAGGAGCTGATATGGAAAACATAGAGGGTTGCTGCTTACAGGCTTGTTTATACTAGCTTGTTCAGCCCACTTTCTTATAGAACCCAAGAACACGGATGGCACCACCTATAATAGGGTGGACCCTCATCCACACATCACTAATTAAGAAAACGTCTTACAATTGGATCTTATGGAGGAAATTTCCTCCATTGAGGTCTCCTCTTTCCAGATAACTCTGGCATGTGTCAAGTTGACATAAAGTAGCTAGCACACCAAGCACGTCTGAGGACCCAAATCTGGAGCACTGTCCTCTACATAGAAGACCTGGGTGAAGAATCGTGCATCTATGTCAGCACTGGGGAGAGTGAGACAGGACAAGCCCTGGAACTTCCTGCCCAATTAGACTAGTTGAGTCAGCTACCTCTAAGTTCAGTGAGAGACCATGCCTTAATTAAAACGGAGAGTAACTGAAGATATCTAACGATGACCTAAAGCCTTCACACATAGACATTCATGTGAGTGAGCCCACCTGCCTCCCTCCTTTCTTCCCTCAAAAATAATGAAATTTAGAACAAACAGAGAAGACATTAAGTGGAACAGAGCAGATACAGAAAGACGAGTATAAATTCTGCTGTGCTGTGCAATGTAAGATGAGTATAGACAATAATTATGTACTGCATATGCCAAAAGTTAGAGGCTGGTGACATAGCTCAGTGGTAGAGGACTTCCTTAGCATGCACAAGGCCCTGGTGTACCCCCATCCCCAAAATAAAAATCTACCGTAAGTTTGAAATACTCTGAACATTTTACTATAAAGGATATATATCTGAAGAGAGAGATGTGTTTGAGCTGACTTTAGTGTTATACAACATATACATGCATAACAACATGTTACCCCACAAGACATATAAATGTCATGTTTTGACATGCCAACTAAATAAAGAAAATCCAAGAGCCATGAGATGACTCATTACAGAAGATGAAGCTGACAGCAGAAAAGTTAAATAATACATCCAAAGTTCACATGGCTAAGGGCTGACCATATTTAAAACCTAAACCTGACGCTGAAGAAAAATACTTCCATGGCCGGGCGGTGGTGGCGCATGCCTTTAATCCCAGCACTTGGGAGGCAGAGGCAGGCGGATTTCTGAGTTCAAGGCCAGCCTGGTCTACCGAGTGAGTTCCAGGACAGCCAAGACTACACAGAGAAACCCTGTCTCGAAAAACCAAAAGAAAGAAAGAGAGAGAGAGAGAGAGAG
>NW_021604576.1:10758162-10773293 GCF_004785775.1 Grammomys surdaster | reverse complement strand
GAGGCAGAGACAGACGGATTTCTGAGTTCAAGGCCAGCCTGGTCTACCGAGTGAGTTCCAGGACAGCCAAGACTACACAGAGAAACCCTGTCTCGAAAAACCAAAAGAAAGAAAGAGAGAGAGAGAGAGAGAGGGGGGGGGGGAAAGGAGAGAAAAATACTTCCTTTACACAGTAACTCACAACATACAGGTTTTTAAATGATTAAACATTAACTGTTGTTTTATCATCTTATGTGGACTAAGGACATTTCAGAGAGGAAGGGAAGACCTAGGAGAGACAAAGGTGGCTCTGAGCTTTGAAACACCAAGGGCAATAGAATTCCGTATTAGTTAAGACTAGAAAAAGAACACATGTACTCAAGGCAACATTGAAAAGGACAACAGATATGACCCACCTTTTACCTCTGCAGCAAAAAAATGATGACACAGCAGGAGTATCTACTGGTTACCTCAGGGATATGACTCAGAGATCTGAATACATAATGGTAAAACACAAACCATTATGTAAATATCTGATGCTGCCAGAGTGTATTCCTTTCAAGGCAGAGTGAGCAGAGGAAAGACAGGGTCTAATTAAAGCTGAGAGACTGACCCCCACAAAAAAGCGTGTTTGAGAAATGTGCACCACTGAGTGCTGCACACTCGGAAAGCTGCGTAACCAGAACGTGCAAAGCACTCAGAGCTCCAGTGTCCAGATTCCTAAGTCAGTTGCCTTCGGGGTGAATTAAGACTCGGTCTTAATTTCTCTGTTCCTGAGGGAATCACAGGGAAAAAGAAGAAATGGCGAGCATTGGCCATTGTGGAAGCGGAATCAAATGTCTGCATGTAACCACCAGTTCAAAATACCTGTGCAGTCTGAGGTAATTTTTAAAATCAAAGTTTCTGGAATGGAAAACTGACTATAATGGAGTAGTGGAAGTGGAGCATTAGAAAGTGCAGGCAGCACCCACATCGGAGTCCCTTGACGTTGCCCATCGTCGACAGCCTAAAACCTTCGACCATCGATGTGACTCGTCTCACATCAGTGTTTTGGGGTTGTGAACTTGTCTAAGACCCCCCCATAATTAGACATCCAAATTCAAAATTCACATAGTTGGGATTGATCATAAGATGCCTTCTCTAACTAAACAGAGAAGGGGGAGATGCCAGAAGCCAGGACCCTCACCCTTACCCTCACCCCCTACCTTTCCCCACCTGCACAATGTCCTCTGAAGCTTGGCAACTGCAAGATCCTGCTTAGCAACTGCAGATAGACTCAAAGCAGAGTACCATATCATCTTAAGAATAGCAGGGAGACCATAACTCAAGCAGTGTACTATATCTTCTGAAGAACAGCAGGTAGATCATAATTCAAGGCAGTGTACCGTATAGACCATGACATGTTTCAAGGCACAGGCCAAGAAGGTTTTGTACTTTTCCACCACCTGTCCCCTCTTACCCCCTCCCCTTGTAAAACATGCTATAAAAAAGCATTTCATGTTCAAAAAAAAAAAAAAAAGGTGTCATTCCCTTGTCTAGGCACCATACAGTGGTAGATATTAAGCATTGTGACAACAATGGCCCCAAACCAACCCATCTCCTGATACTTGGTGATCTGCCAAAGGCTGACAAACAGAAGACATCTGTCTGTCACTGGGGCTGCAGCTTGGCTTGGTCCCAGAATGTTGACTCAGCCTACTTCTGAATGTTTACCTCTTTCCCCATCTGGACCTAAACCTACTGTCCTCTGATGTATACTGGGCTTGATTCATTTGTCCCTGAAGCTGCCTCCATCTTCCCTTTCAAAATGGGGCTTATCAGTGCAGACTCTAACATATCTAACAGCCCACTTCTGAAAACTTGTGAACTTTAGGCTAGACCCATTTAACTTGTACTCAAGGAAACCACACATATGCAGATATCTAAATAGATTGGCTATGTGCTGTGTGATATCAGAGTTAATATTAGTAATTTAGATTTGACTAAAAAGCTAGAGGTGGTGGTGTATATCTTTAGTCCAAGTACTTGGGAGGCAGAGCCATGCAGATCTCTGTATGTTTGAGGCTAGACTTGTCTACATAGTGAGTTCTGGGCATGATAAGGCTACATAGTGAGGCCTTTCTTTAAAACCAAAAATCAAGCAAGACTGAGATAAAAGAACCTCCATTTACCTCAACCAAGGTAGGAGGAATTACCTGGTAAATTGCAGACACTGAAAGGGTTTAAACTTAAAAAATATTTTGTTCAATAAATTCTGGCATTGTGGAAAAAAAAAAAAGTGCAGGCAGTAAAGGAAGCGCCATCACTAGGAGCACGACTGTAAAGCCAGATGCCACAGACATTCTCAGATACTTTCTACCTGCCGCCACCGTCAGTGGGAAAACAGGAAGGCGTTTGCTGCACAAAAGGTAAAACCAAAACAAAAAGAAATAAATTTCCCCAACACTTGGAAATTGCTTTGAATAAAGACAATTTTCATGTAGGTTAAAATAGTTCTGACACACACATGTGAATAATTCTGATACACACATGTGGTAGTATAATAACCAGACCATCTTACATTATAAATAATGAAATACAGTATCACAGAAAATAAATTTGCCAAATGTCAAGTTACTCAAATTGCAGCTTTCATAGTAGAAATAATAGCAATACCTAGCATTTATTAGTATTTACTGTGAGCCTTGAATTATGTCAACTATTTTATAAACATTATTTCTCATCCTGTGAGGCAGAAACAACTATTATTCAAATCTTATAAATGAAGAATTGAGACAAAAAAGAGCATGTGCTATGTAGCTTTACGGCAAAGCTGGCAGAGCTGTGTGACCTTGGAAGAAATGACTTCCCAACTCCTGTTCTACTGAGTCAAGAACAGGGGTAATGGTTGTTACAGCCACCTAACAGGATTTTTGTAAAAAGCATGTAAGTCTTCAGAAGTCCATGATCACACTCAGACTCTTTCAAACCCACTATTCACATGTTTTCAAAGCTTCATATTTAGTTCTGCTGTCTCAACTCGTTTCTCACACTAAAGGGATTTCCACATTTTGTTACTCAGGTCCTCCTTCCCCACGTTCCATGATCTGTTTTTTTGTTTTCATCTGTCTTGATTCCACGTGTCCCACCACTTCCAACCACACTGGAGTGGAACACAATCTGTGGCTCTTCTCTGCATTCTTCCCTGGTAACTTAGCAGGCCTGTGATAAACTGGTCACATGGTAGATTACTTTTCTGGTATGCATAGATAAATGCATTATGTTTCACATTTAAAGAAGGGAAGAACTTCTGATGAAGTTCGTACCACACAGGACAAACATAACACAGTAATGTGACTGGTAGGAGGTGACAGAGATCAGCAAAAACTGAATGATTCTTTTAGCTCTATTCCAAACATGGTGACTTTAATACTCTGCATTAGTGTGTGTGTGTGTGTGTGTGTGTGTGTGTGTGTATAAAATTGTTTCAAATCACAGTGTAGAATTACTCCAATTATTCAGCTGACTAGGTGCTGGTAAACAGAAAGAGAATGAGGGTCCTTCATAAGCGACACCCCTGAATGCTTTTCTGAGTTCTGTTTCTGTGAAATGAAACTATTAACTTCTTCACTATACAAAAATAACACATAACTCAAGTCCCAAAGTTTTAAACCTGGAAGTTATCATAAAAACTCTCTAATAAGTTCTCAATCTGTGGGCCCCGACCCCTCTAAGGGTAATGTAAGAGCATTGGAAAACACAGATATTTACATTGTGATTCATAACAGTAGCAAAATTACACTTATGCAGTAACAACGAAAATAATCTTATTGTTGGAGTCACCACAATATAAGAAACTGTATTAAAAGGTCACAGCATTAGGAAGGTTGAGAACCACTATTGAATACAATCCTGTCTTTAAGAACTGGGACATGGGGAGGAGAGAAGCAACCTCAAATGCCTCTAGGTAAACAGAAACTTCAACAGCTTCTGCCAATGAGGTAACACCGCTTCAGTTCTGTTGAGAACACCTGTGCAGGCCACGATATGAGGTACAAGTGATAAACAAAAGACCAATCTTACAAATCCATCCCGGAGTATTTTGAAGTGCTCCATGGAGCACAGGTTGTATGCACAGCTATGTTGAGCTGGGGATGAGTGGATGGTGCTTTGAGGAAACAGATTCTACAGAGATACGAAGTATACAGTGACTTGGGGGAAATAAAGGGAGCTCTGTGGTATGTGAAGAAAAGTGTGTAAATGAACACTTGTCTAGGAAGGAGAACAGATTGTGACCTAGAACTTGGAACTCAATTTTTCATCAATTACAAAGGAATACAAAGTCTCAAATAGAAGAGTGAATTTAGACACCAGAAACATTCTGTCCAGCAGCTGAGCTCACAAAAACACTTCAGTATCTAGTTACATGAAACACTTTACAGGGTGCTAAACATCATACATATCCTTCCGATGTACACTTAAAATATATACAAAGGACTATGATCTTAAAAAAAAATTAGGGGTACAGTGAATGCTGCATGGAAAGGAAATACCAGCACCATCAGCAAAGTTGTAGTAATTGAAAAAAAATACTAGAAAAATAAAAAATCCAGAAAAGTTCAAAAACTTGAAAAATATGAATAAAATGACATGAAATTGTATACTGTTTAGGGCAGTGGCTCTCAACCTTCCTAACGCTGTGACCCTTTAATACAGTTCCTCATGTTGTGGTGACCCTGACCATAAAATTATTTTGTCGGTACTACATAAGTGCAATTTTGTTACTGTTACAAATTGTAATAAATATCTGATATGCAGGATATTTGATATGCAATCTCCAAAGGCATAACAACCCACAGGTTGAGAACTATTGGTCTAGGGAATTACCAACAATTTGGTACTAACATATGAAAAAAGGCAATGGCGAATGACAGAAATTTAACTAGAATATGGGAATGCAGTGCAAACTCTGGCTGCATTATGCACATCAGTTTCGGTTTGTCTGCTACCAGAATATTATGTGGTTAAAATTATAAAGACAGAGGGCAATCTAATAACCACTTCTATGAGTAATCCTACAGTGGATTACATGCATCCTTACTAAACTATAGTTGTCACAATAATCTTTGAGATTTCAAAAGTTTGTGTTCCCAAAAGCTGAAGTTAAACAAACAAGTCATCAAGGTCAAAAAAAAAAAAAAAAAACCACAACCCAGACAAGACCACCTTATACAACCAACATCATACTACAAATAAGGTCTACTCATTTAGATAGCCTGCTAGATACAAAGGCTAATTTTGCAATACTAGCAATGGGTGCTCTATACAATATTGCCCTGAGTTGCATGAATACACTTCTCTATTATCATCTATTTCTGTTATTCTGTCTTTGTGGTAGCAGTTTAACTTATGCAACAAAGAAACAGGGAGAAAAGTATTACACAACATGGTAAGGTTTCTGTTTTTATTATACTTTAAGATATTTCAAGCAATTGTTATAAATTAATGCAACAAGTTATGGTTAGATGAAGTTCTATGAAGTGATAAATGTAAGAAACTCTTAGAGGATATGTCATTATATTATGACTTGAGGATTGTTAAAGGGAACCCCCCCAAACAATCATCACTAGACCATGACAAGTCATTTCTAAATGCTTTAAACTATTTTTGTTCAATGAGGGACTCAATTTCTATGAACTCGTTCTCCAAAACTAATAGCAAGTAAGGTAGTGAATGAAAATGACAGAGGATAAGACAAGAGCCTTCTATATGAGATACCGCTTTTCAGGTTCATCTGCTTCTAGAAATTGATAGTACTAAGATCACCAGTGAGGAACAACAATGATCTCTGTGCTTGTGGTTAGAGGGTAGTCATAAGAAAGACCGTTTCTGTGAAACAATATTAACTATTATTATTGTGTACATGCAGGGGTGTGCTGTGGGCAATCATGCTGTAAGGCATGTGTGGAGACCTTCCACAGTTATGTGGGTTCTAGAATCAAAATCTGGTCGCCAGGCTTGTACGCCTAGCTATCCCACTTGCCCTCTGGGAAGGATATGAAAATGCATTCATCTTTAATAATACATTTAAAACCTAAAGGGAGGGCATTCAGAAGTTCAATGACCTGGAGGGTTTTGTGCCTGAGAATAAATGCACTGCCTACACAGAAGCTAAGGAAATGGAAGATGCTGAGCTGACTGAGGTTGTTCCAGTCTCAAGTCAGGACAAAGAGCATGGAAAACAGCTGTAGAAAATGAAGCACTCAATCCTTTTTGATCATGTGGTCACTGGTGATTTGAATGAAGTCATCTCAGGAACCAAATTAGGTAAATATCCCTTCTGGCCTCCCCAGCCAACTGAGAATTTAAAATTGGGTTCAGGAGGAGGCTTTGGATAGACCAGCTGTCTTATAAAAAAGTAAACGGGAATGTGCTTTGTTACCCTCTAATGACAAATGTGATCATTCCACTACATCTTTAACTGACATGCCCTGATGAGGGAACACGGTTTGTTTCATAAAAATTCAGGAGTAATGTTTTACATTTATTAAATGTACTCAAATATTTATTTTTGGTCACTTCTTATACAAATAAACTGAGACTAAATTCCGTTTCTGAGACTTTTCCTAATTGGTGGGAATATATTTCAAAAAAGAAAAGGGTCTAATGGTAATGTCGGCTAATTCTTAACTACATCAACTAAAGTGGCCCTATCGCAGTAAAATTTGCTCTATAATTTATCTTAATGGATTGGGTATATCAATAAATATTGAAAATGTCCAGTCTCTTTTTCCTCCCTTCATTTAAATCAAATCCAATTCCATGTCAACAGATTGTATGGATGTATAATTACAATATCTAATGCAACTGGGAAAGCAGTGGCCTTTGATAAATAATTTTCTAAAACCTCTAAAGCATTATGCATCCTCAGTACTTCTCTCAGATTCAAGAAAACCAGTAAATTATAGGAGACACTACTGGCTACTGCCAATTGTTAATGGATTTAAAAACCCTATCATCAGCTCCAACAGTGACAAGTAGTTTGGATTACAAGTCAGCCAAGTGGGAATCAAAAAGAACATAGTGATGCTTCACAAAGGTTTTGTATTGAAAGTGTAAGCAAATTCTAGTGGAAATAAGAATAAAGTCACCAGTGTGATATAATGTCCAACTAGGGCATATAGATGAGCTTTATTCATCTATATTCCCCTGAGATTATGACGTTTTATATGTGCATAAATGTATATAGCCCTTGTCCCTCTTCTACCTTCTAAGCACAAAGCAAAAAATTTCCTCATAATTTACCAGTCCAATTTCTCTTCTTCCTTAACTTTATGTCTCTACTTGAGTACCTACAGTTCCCAAAACCCATTTATAACGTTAATATACAAAATATAGCAATTTAAAGTTAACTTGAATTCTAAAGAGAAAGATATGAAAAATCAAATGTATAAACTCAATCATCAAAAAAAGCAACTCAGATTGACTTAGAACGAATTTATATTTAATTGTAAACAAACTTCACAATTTTAAATCACTGTTATTCAAGACACTTAGTTACACAAACACGCCTCTAAAGAGATATACTCTTTACTGCAGTCCTTTACAAGAAAGGATGAGGAGAAAGCTTTCCTAAAAGATTATCCATTAAGTCAATGTGCTGTGAGGTTTATTATAAAGCTCTGGGATTAGGGTCGAGAGCCTCAAAGACTTTTATTATATCACTAATTTCCTTTTATAATTCTTCAGCAAATGAACCTTTTAACTGGTTCTGCATGCTTAGGGCTTGATATATGCTACTTGTGCATAGCAGAGGTCATCTGAATAGAACCAATGAAAACATGATTCTGTAATTTTAAAGTGTCCATTTCATGATGTAAGCAAGCAAGCAAACAAACAAAAACATGTATATACTGAGGAAAGAACTACTGAAGTGGCCAGGCCTAGGGGCACACACCTTTAGTCCCAGTATTCAGGAGGTAGAGGCAGGTGGATCTTGGAGTTTAAGGCCAACCTTGTCTACAGGGTAAGTTCCAGGACAGCCAGGGCTACTCAGGGAAACACTGTCTTAAAACAAACAAACAAAAAAAAATTGAAATATCAAGTAAAAGATCTGTAGTAAATGAAGCCAATTAGAAGATCCCTAGTTGAGCATGAATGCATAACAACACTGTAAGAGAAGATTCTCGGGCAGAACAGATGGAACTAGAAAGGTATGTGAGCTTTACTAGCATCCTGTAAATATTACATACAAATATAAAAATCTAATCTATCTGCAAATAAAAAAAGATTAAGTTTCATGAACAAAGTGAAAATACTTGGCAATATGTTTTTCTTTTCCCCAGACAGGGTTTTTCTGTTTGTAACAGAGACCTTGCTCTTCTGGGAGTCACTCTGTAGACCAGGCTGGCCAAATACCCACCTGCCTCTGTCTATTAAATACTGAGATTAAAGGCACATACCACTACTGCCCCATTAACAGCACATTTTTAAAAGGTGTCCATTATTACAATTCCAGTAGGACACCCCCACCTCCCAAATTTACTCTTATGAGAGAAAACTGTTTACAGTGGCTTGCTGTTCACCACTTTTGATAAAGCTTGGAATATTCGGAGGAAAGTTAAGTTTAGTAAACACAGAAAGAAACAGTAATGAACTATAATGCTGCTTGCACTGCTCCTAATTATTCTGAAAGGAAAAGGCTTAATCATGTAGATAACAAGACAATAATAAGGTATTTCCAAAAGACATCCTTTGGCCAAAAAAAATACATATATACATATATACATATATACATATATATATATATAATCAGCAATTGTCTTTGTGAAAAGAGTAAATATTGAGTTAATAGTTTGTTCTCCTAATTCACTGTCTTGCAGAACACGAGGTTATATTAGGCTCCAGTCACCATTACTTTCAGTCTTCCTGGTATCTGGTAATATAGACAGTGGAGCTAATTTTCTGTCATTCTAGAAGAACTATTGGACTGCTAAACTTTTATCATCATCACCTCTGGAACACAGTAAAAATCACTGTGAGAACCAGTGGTTTATTAGATGTAGATGTTGGGTTAACCCAACATCAACAATGTCAGCCCTGCCTGCTTGTATTAACAGGAAGATGTTTTACGAGTTCCTCCACTCGGCATCAATTTAACTCTAGCACCAGCTACGCTGTAAACTGTGAGTGTAATTTATATGGTGACCCATGTGTAGAAGAAGCAATATTTAGGCGAAACTTCTCACAGCCTGACAAAATGCTTTGATTTGCACCATTCAGATGATTGAGCAGAAAGTTTAAGCAATCACCACCAGCAGCTTTTATCTCCAAATGCGCTAAAAATTTATTACTGAATGAGTGCAACCTATTGCTTTAGAGCCTGGCTTGATAGAACAGAAATGATTGGATAAATATTACATTTCAACTGGCACACATCTTGCCCATTAGGTTAAATATTGGGCAAGCTATGTGTTTAAGATAAGTATCAGTCTAAGCTGATTCCATCACACAGTACATTTTCAAAGTCTCCAAATGTTTCTACAGTAACATTTTTTAACGTACCTGTAGCTGAGGATACATGTTCCTTACCAATTAGGAGAAAGAAAACCTAGGAACTCTGTACCCTTCTTAAACAATCTATTTTATCTTTTACTTAGCACTTGCAGTTATCAGTGTTTACCATCTACTCCTATGTAGGAAGTGTCCTCTCAGAATGGAAGAGACATAAATAGAGCTTAGCCATACATCTAATATAAAAGTTTATCATTCTGGCCTTCCTAAACATTTTAAACTACAGTTGAGTCTCTCCATTATAATGCTTGGGACCTGTGGTAAAACATCAACCTCGCTAGCTCCTATGATTTTCAGGCACAGTGCTAAGGTAATTTTTCTTTACATTTAGGCACATGCCTCTGCTTAACTACAATCTGGCAGATGAGTTACATGTGTAATTTTTCACCTAAGGCATCATATCAGTAATCAAAAAGTTTTGAATTTTGTTGTATTTTGGATTTTTTGGTAGGGATGGCCAACTCAGCATAAATTTCACACTTACAGCTTTCCAAGTGTTTATTGCTACAGATTAAGGGAAAAGTATTCTATGGCAACTTCTGTTTCCGCCTATCTGAGAATATACACCTCTAAAGGTAAATCTCCCAGTCAGTAAAGTGTCTGCTGTGCAACCATGAAGACCTGAGTTCCATTATTTACATCAATGTAAAAAAGCCAGGCATAGTGGCATGCACTTCTACTGCCAGGGCTGAGAGTGTGGAGGCAGGGGAACCCCTGTCTTGACAAGCTAGTCTGCATAATCAGCAAGCCCCAGGTTCCAGTGAGAGACCTTGTCTAAAGAATCAAAGTGGATGAATCCTGAACAGCCATGCTGGAAGGTGGCATCAGGTTTCCACATGTGTCTACATCCATGGGTACTCACACAGACAACAATGAATGACTCTCATCTCTAGTCACTGAGAACTTCCTAGGATTGCTGTTATGAAGCTTTTAAATACCACTTTAACATCAAGGGAAGGATCCAATGCATATAATCTTCAATACCTTTGGGCTCCTGATCAACTACAGTAGCCTTGACTAACCTGATTAATTCAGTGTTACTTTCTAAAATTTTCTAATGTAGTTTGATTTAATTCTGCAAGGTAAATATTATTTCCAGTTTGGTAATAAAAAAAAAATGCACTCCAAAGGTTGAATAACTTGACGAGTAGAAATGGAAATTGAGTACAAAGTAACAGACCCAAAGCAGCATTAGTATGATATATCTTTGTTCAAGATCCAACTATGTTAATTATATGTGTAAATTTTTAAAAATATCAGTCTATTTACTAAAGGTTGTCTTTACAATTCCCCAAGCCACCAGCTTGTTATTTATTAGAGAAATATGCTATTGACCAAGATATGCCACTAGATAAAATGATGACTCATTCGTGATAAGTTTTATTTTCCATAATGAAAGTTTCCAGCCCGGTGGGTAATACAACAAAATAAAATATCCTGTATCATTGGATATAAAGTAAAACTTTTATTTAGAAATAAGCTACTCCACGTTCCATTTCCAAAGCCACTAGAAGACTTAAGTATTTAACTTTCAATGCCTAGCAAGATCTCTTAAACTGTTTTTCTTATCTTGTTCTTTAAAATTTAAAACTAGAAAAAAGAAAAAATCCCCTTGACTAAAAACGCGAAACAGGAAGGCTGTCCCTTCTAGGGTTAACAGATGCTTTTTGTAAGATTTTAGGTAAGATTAACCTTTTGCTCACAATAGGAATGGTTATTGGTTTTATTTTTTTCACTGTCTTTAACTCAGGTAAAAATCAATATAGAGTGAGACAAAGGGCTCTAGAGGGTCTGGCAATACCAGCTTTTGGTTTGGCTCCTGCACAATTCTACAGCATGCTGAGGCTGGGAAGGATTAGCCTGCTTGTGTTGAGTAAACTGATGATACTCAATAAACAGTTTCTGTTGTAAACCCCTTAGGACGTGCAAAGCCACACTAGTTGGCAATAGACCAGATAAGCAGCAGAACCAGCTGTAATCTCATTTAGACCTGAGCTGATCCTCCTGTCCTTTCATTCCACAGGATCAAAGCAAACCACTGAGGAGGCAGCTGTATTACAGCAGCCCAGCTTGCCGGATGAGGCAAACATTTCATAAATTCCACTCCTTCAAGCAAGTCTCTACTAATCTACCCAGAGCTGGGGCAATCAATGAATTTCTGAATTCATTACAATGGTCATTATAGGGTAAACACTTTCTCTTTGGAAAACTGTACATCAACTTTACACAAAGGCTGCTACTTTGACCATTCTGGGGTTTTGTTTTTGTCCCCAGCCACCCCCAGAAATGCCTAAATGTGTCTCCATAATATTAAATACAAATGGTTTAAAATTCCTTAGTTCATATGATACTAAATTTCTCTATATAGTATAGCCAAATACCACTCAAATATGCTGAAGTCAGAACAGCACCCCCTTTGCTTAAGGACATGGGACGTACCAAATCCTACTGACACTAACCCAAACTGATGTTCAGGAAAGTTTTAGGAAAAGTTTTTGCAGTCCATTAAAGATTATTATTGAATATTCTCTAATTATTACATAAAACAGAACACAATTTTGAGTGCATTCATAATAACTGAAGTGTTAAATGTCTCAAATTATCCAAGTGTCTTGTTACTCCTACCCCTTTCAACAGGACTGATACTTTAGTATTTGATTTGACTAAGAATTTTTTCTTAAAAAAAATGTAAATTTCAAGCTATGAACCTTTAAGAAACACTCATCAATTTCAAACCCAAGAGAACAGTAACTGGATGTTTAAGGGGTAGTAAAGAGACAGATGTTAGATGCATCACACATCACTCTATAAACACTATAGAGTACTCTGCTCTGCTAGGGTAGGAACAGCAGCAGTTTACAAGGACCAAGTGCTGAACTCAATGCTTCAGAAAGCTGCAGAAGACCCAGTGAGGGAGCTGGAAAACTTGAGGGTTGTGTGAACATTTATGCTCTGAATACCACATCTTATTCTAACTGTCACTGAGAATACTTAAATATGCTTAAGCTCAAAATAAGTAAGCCATGGTCTAGATTTGGCTAGCAGTAACTTAGCCTGTTCCTTCTAGTGCAAACTACTCACTTATAAAAGACAGAAACCTTGATGGTTTTAGGGTTCAGATTCTCATGTTCTGCTTTATTACTCCTCCACAGACTCAGAATATTCGTTCTGCTTCTATATCAAATGCTGTAGTGACAAGGCTTCTCTAAGAAAATAGAATGAGGATTCTTAGTTCTGAAAACCATAGGCAAGAATGCATAGTACACGTCAGTGTAGACAGCAATCCAAAGTAATTCTTTATTTTCTGATCCTTCTAATGCTAACAAGCCTTACATTTAGTCAGCCAACTTCTTTCCTCCATCCTTCAGATGTACAAGAGTAGCATTTAACATGATCACACAACAGTAAAAGTAAAAAATATCGAACCTTAACTCTTCTAATATTTGCAAAATCCAGATCCTTGAAGTAATAACACGATAGGAAACTGCAAAACTGTGTAATTATACTTTAATTGTATTGTGAGGCATGCATTAATCACAAAGTTTAAGTACTAAGCATAGAATTATAATAATTCTGTAAAACAAATTGAAGCTAGCTAAGTAGGTCAGAACCACTAACATGCAACAGGAGACCTCTGGGAATTTATCAGTTAATGGCTATTTATGTGCAAATGAGTGCCCTCCAACCCTCCAAAATCCTGTGTAGCTGAAGGGTATTTCTGTTAACCAGGAGCACTGCTTAACTGCAGAAGCATAAATTAAACCATTTTATTGGAACCATTTTTAATTCTTCACTTTCCTTTTCCACATTCCCACTCTTTCTAGAAGCACAATTTACAGAACACACTTAAAAACAAAAGGTTGCTGAGCAATTCTCAAAACTGATCTCCAATTCTTGTTTCGCAGGACATAAAAAAACTCAAAGGAATTTTATCTATAATAACTTTTCTTAACAGAGCCCATTTACCTATCAAAGGTAATTAAAAAGAGGGGCAAAAGTTTTTTTTAAGAAGAGCCTTAAGTCTGATCTTTTTCCAACAAGAATTAAGCATTTAAATGTTTTCTAAAGGGAATATGCCAAGATTTAGGCTCGAATGTCTTTCATGTCCATAAAGGCTTGCTTCCTGCCTGAGGGTGCTACTGGAAGAGATGGACTCTTCATCAGGCAGGACACAGGAGAAGAAAGTTGGGTCACTGATAGCGTGCTTTGCAAAGCTATCTGGGAGCTCCAACTCCCAAATTTGTTCACTTTGTGGTCACCATAGTGAGCAGCTTTGTTCTGTCATGCCCTGCTTCTTTATCCCAGGCTCAGAACAGACACTGGACAGACACCAAGGCAGCTGTGAACCCACATACATGCTCTCTCTATAGCTGTTTTCACCAAGCATTTCATCAATGGCCCAAAGCCAACATGGGGCAGCAGAAAGAAGAAAAATTTTCAATCTGATATAAATATGGTCAAAAGCCAGTAAGTTTGTATTACCTAGAGTTTATCAGACAATTTGATGAAGAAGAACAAGAAGAAGAACAAGAAGAAGAACAAGAAGAAGAAGAAGAAGAAGAAGAGGAGGAGGAGGAGGAGGAGGAGGAGGAGGAGGAGGAGGAGGAGGAGAAGAAAACCTGGGTAGTCTTTTAGGTCTTAGACGGAAGAAGTTTGCTGAAAACTAGTTGTAAAAGATTTAATTTTGTGATAAATTATGTTCCAAATTGTGCTAATACTTTCTTGGAGCTCTTTCTCTCCATCATTTACTCAAAACAGAAATAATCTACTGCTAAATTAAAAACCAAGCCAAGAGATATCTTTAGAAGTATAATATTTCACAAAACAATGCAATTTCAGCTCTTCAAAATAAAGGTAAAAAAGTAATGTTTATGGAAATACTTCTCATCAAGATTATAGGCAAGGTAAGTTTACAGCACACTGCAAAAAGAAGAGGGAGAAAAGTCCCCGTCATTTCCCCTAACTAACTGTCGACAGTTGTAAGTAAATTAGAGCAGAGGGAATGATTCTCTCGAGTCAGCTTTGGATTACTATGGTTTAGAAACAAATCATTGGTACCTTCAGTGGCACTGAGTGCTATATTGGACAATAGTTTTTACATATAAAGGAAAAAGCAGAACTCTGGTCTAATGTCATTTATCAAGTTTAAATGATTCACATAATAACTAAGATGTACTGCTATCCCCAAAACATGTTACAAGAGACTACTTTAGAAAAAAAATTACCTACAAAAATTTAAATTGTCATACAAATAAACCCATCAATAGAAGGCCACTCTCCTATCTCCAAAGGGAATTTTCAAAGTGATAATGACCACAAGGGCTCATGTGAATATATACCTTCTCTTTGGTTTGGAGCTACATAGTGCTTACTTCAGTCTCCCAGTCACAGGATGATTTTCGGAGCAGACCTTTATGCATTGCCCTAAATATTAACCCTGCTAATAAATAAATAAGACCAACAGATACATTGCTTGATAGAGTATCAAGTTAAGAGGTATTTTAGACTACTGGAGTATCTAAACACACACACACACACACACACACAAATGTATGTGTGAAAGAAAGAAAGAAAGAAAGAAAGAAAGAAAGAAAGAAAGA
>NW_021604576.1:10737498-10758062 GCF_004785775.1 Grammomys surdaster | reverse complement strand
AAGAAAGAAAGAAAGAAAGAAAGAAAGAAAGAAAGAAAAAAGAGGGAGGGAGGGAGGGGGGAAATATTGGAGCATATGAGTCAATAAAAAGTACAACCTCTTCATTTATACAGATAAAATAAGAGAATGACATGCTTAGGGTAAAGAGGCTTAGAAACTCACTAAGAGATTCCTAGAGCATAGGAAAACAGAATGATTCTATTAGTTAAACATAAGTAAGAAGAATATTTAAGTATAAAGATTCAGAGTTACAGCAAGTGTGATGGTACATGACTTTAACACAAACATTCAGGAGGCAGACAAGTGGATTCTGTTAAGTTTGAGGCCAGCCTTGTTTACATACCAAGTTCCAGTTCAAAACTCTACTGAGACACTGTCTCAAAAAATTAGTTACTATTTTTTACATTTCTGTATTATTCAAAACACATCTTAAACATATCTTTTTTATCATTCTTCCTTTATTATCTGGGTTTAGTGACGACTTTAAAATTTTCTTTTTGCAGTTCAGAAATGGTTAACACTTACAAATACATTTTTATTTGACTAGCCTTGATAACCACAGTGCCTTCCTGCCATTTCCCTTGTCTCTATATCTCTATGTTCACATGTGCTTCCCTTCCAACACAAGAAGATCAGGAACTTGATTAACAAAGAACATAGGATTCAGTGGTGTAGAAGTGCCTAAGTTGGTTTTAAGGACCTTAAATGCCATAGTCCTTATTCTCTCATTTAAGTTTGTAGCACACCTCCCCTCGCTGCACGTTTTAAATGACTCATCCTTAATTTTATGCACTAGGCTCTATGTGTTTGTTTGTGTGTGTGTGTGTGTGTGTGTGTGTGTGTGTGTGTGTGTGTGTGTGGGTGTGTTTGTGTGCATTCATGTGTGTCTGCCACATGCATGTGGGTGCCTAGAGGCCAGAAGGGGGCATCAGCTCCCTCAACACTAGAGTTATGGGTGGCTGTGACCCACCTGGTTCTGGGATTCAAACTCAGGTCTGGAAGAACAGCAAGTGCCCATAACCATTGAGCATCTCTGCAACCCTATACAGTGTTTCTTCAGTGAGTTCAGACATGGCTGTCAAGACATATATCTTCCCACTACCTTTTACCAGTCAACCTAACTAGTTACAGTTTATAATTGTGTCTTCAAATCTCTTTTCCCCAAAGCAAAAGAAAATGAGAACTCACACTGCCTCAAGTCTCTGATACACAAGAGGCCTAAGCAAATAAGCTGGTTTCTAATGAACTACGACACCATTAATGTCTCTATCTGAAAACATCCTATAAAAGTAGCTTTTCCACAATTCCTTAAGTAAATTCTATAGGTACTGAATATCTCATAATAACTAACTACTGACTAACGTAAAAATGCCTGTATCATTATTAGGTCTTCCTTAAGACTTTGCTGCATCATTCTCTCTTGTACTTTTATTTTATAGAAGCGGCATAAAATGGGAAAACAGTTACACACAAGTAGAAGACAAACTAAATCTGAGTTAAAATTAACTGTGGTAAGCAGTATAAATCATATTGTAGTCATCAACTTTAAAAGAAAAAGAATAATTTCAAAATAGTATAACATTCAATATAAAACTGGCTACCTGCTCCTCATCGGTCAGACAGGAGAAATATAAGAAGTTGCCTAAGGCTCCATGGTATAAAGTAGGCACAAAAGATCACTGTATATCCTACCTCAATTTACTTCTTCATATAAATTTAACTTAGCCTTAAGCCAGTAGCCTCTTTCCTAAATAAATGTAAATACTGTATTAATAGCTACTTGAGAAGATGAAGAAAGTATTTAATATCAAAGACCATAACTAATATGAACAGGCAGCAATTTTAATCTATTTCTTTCACTTTGATTCTTTATATTAAAAATAGAAAAGCTGAAATACCAGTTTGAATAAAGAATTTTCTAACTTCAGAGATTTTTCAAACTGTCATAAAAGTATGACAAAATATGTGTATATGAAAATTTAAATCAGTATCTTTAACCATTACTCCTATGGGAATAAATATATCCTCCTCTCTAAGCAAATTTATATGTTTAAATGATAAAAATTTCTGACACCTACTTTTCTAGATGGTAAATTCAAAATATCTTTCAAAATGTAAGGTATGATGAGAAGAATAAAGCAGGTTTAATTGTCACACAAGACTAAGCTTCCCTTGTGAGAAAGCAGAGATGTGGTTACAAGTAACACAGACGCTCCTGGAACAAACCTGGGGCATTGCTGAGTCACTGGAAACACAGCAAGTGGAGTTTATCACACAAACCCTGGCAGCTATCTAACATCTTATATTACTGGTCTTCAGCACATAGCAAATCACAGGGAGGGACTGAATTCATGATCCAACTATTTCAGAACTCAGAAGAGAACAATGAAAGAGACACAGATATTTAGAGGAATTAAGTGTCTGGTCTTTACTATTCCATAACTTCTACTCATGCAAAATGTTCACATACACCAGAGTCTAACAAACATATATATGGGCAGAAATATAAAATAAAATCAAGAAATATGTGCTAAATTACAATGTACTTTCCCTTAGAAAACCAACAACCAACCAAAGTAATCAACATTAACCACCACAAACGACTATATTTATATGCATAAACCCTTCAAAGTTTAAAAAATTTTATTCATACGTGCCTTGCCTATGTCAATTTATATGCATGCATATGCCTGCAGAGGCCACAAGGAATTGTATTCCACTGAGCTGAAGTTACAGGCATGTTGTGAACCACCTGATGTGGACCAGTCCAGGGCCCTCTGAAAGAGCAGTAAATGCTCTTAACTTAGGCCATCTCACAAGCTTCTCTTAAAATTTGTATATATCAAGATAAATATTACTGAGTCATTACCAAAATATTTTTTCCAGAATATATACTTTTCAAAGTTGAAGCATGGAATAATAAATTAGCTTTACTTTCCCTGAAAAGTCAAGTTTTAACTTCCTTCCTTTTCCATGCCTTCCTTCTTTTTCTTGCCATCACTCTTTTTCAGTCTGGAGCAGTGGCTGCCCCAGCTGTTGTCTACCTCCTGTTCCTTCGTTCTTTGTGAAGGAAATTGAATCCTTCGATTACAGACTAGTATTTCTTGTTCCTGGTTTAATCTGTCATTTCTCAGATATGCACACCCTCTAGTAATATGCATCAGTAGAATCAAGTTAAAATAAAAGAAGAAAGTGGCAGCCTTTCTGGTTCAATGATTTACATAATTTTTAAGTGCACAAGGCAATATTGTATTGTTTCGGATTGTATTTTTTCACGATAAAATATTAAAGTGTGCTGTGATCAAAAAAAAGAGTGTGCAGTATATGAAGGGAGAGGGGCATGACAGTGACAGAGAACAGGGAAAACAGTAAGTGTCAGAAAAACTGGAAAAGTGCACCCACAACAAAGTATGATCATGACAATTTACAATTCCATGTATGGAAGAAGTTAATTATTTTTATTTAAAAAATCTGAAAGAGATCAAGAATTTAGAAAACCTTTTGAAGTTGGATCTGTAAGTTTCTAGAGACCTTAGTATCTCCTCAAATGTGTGCCAGCTATGTGCTGACTTACTGCCACATAAGCACATCCATCATTTGCTACAGGGCAATCGCAGAGTAAATTCTGTAACAGACATGGAAGTCTGAAGAAAGTATCTTCAGCAGCATCTGTGTATTATTCTCAATCGGGATTCCTTTCACTTATTCGCATGTCTGCTTCCCTAGGTGACGGGGCACTGAGAGGAGTAGTCTGCTTTTATACGTCTTTTCTCAACAAGCACAAAGTTCCATAACAGACAGACCTGATGGGCACCTGACCAAAATGACCTCACTGAAACCAGTAACTCCTGGTTCATGGATAAGTATACAAACAGAAGCAAAGAAAATTACCTGTTATGTACTAAGAAATATAAGAGATCTGAGTAATAAGACAGCATGTTTACTTAAAATGAGGAGAATAAAAGAATATCACTGAAGTAATTCAGAATGAAACTCAAAAATTTTAAAGTGAGAAACTTTAAAATATACTTGGTATGTTAACATGTTTTCCCTTTACTTCTCCAAAACCAGAGGATGAACAGTAATGATAATAAAAGCTATTGGCATTTGCACACATTAGTCATAGAGTCTCTCTCCTATTCTTCAAAGCAGCTCTTTGTACATAATTATGTACATTTCACAAATTAGAAAAAAAACGAAACTTAGAAAAGTGGTATGACTTACTAAAAATTATGAATGAAAGGAAAGAAACCTCAAATCTGTATTTGTGACCTTTAAAAATAAATAGAATGTTTCATTGTAAGTAAAAGACCCTTTATGTGATTCAAGCATTAATTGACCTGAGTAGAAATTTGTTCCCCTGGTTTTTAAGACATTGGATATTTCAGGAACTCAGAAAAATAAACTATTGTTAATATCCCATTAATGAGCAGCCTCAAATTTCAAGGAAATGGAATCTTAAAAAATAAGAACAAAAATGAAGGTAATTTAACATACAGCTTAAATAGTCACTGGATTAAGTAAATGGAAGCTTCAATATATGTTATCATATATGTATTATGTAGTACGATGTTTTTAATATCCTTGTCAGTTTATAAAAAAAGAAAAAAAAGATCAGAGACAGGAATAGTCACGCATGCCTTTAATCTCAGCACTTGGGAAGCAGAGGCCAACATAAGAGTTTGAGGCCAGCCTAATCTACATTTGTTAGTTCTAGGACAGCCAGAGCAACAGAGAACCTAGTCTCAAAAACAAACAAACCAATCAAGTTGCTAAAGTTTCATAGTATAATTTTTAAGCTTGATTCTCACCTAAAAGAGTTAGTAGAAAAAAAAATACAAGTTGTGGCTCAAAGCAGCAACAAAAGCAGTTAAGAAACTGGGTGGCTGCTCTTGCAGAGAACCCAAGTTCAATTCCCAGTATCCAAGTTTGCTAGATCACAAATGTCACCTGCAACTTCAGGTGCAGGGCACCTAACACCCTCTTTGGGCCTCGGTGGGCACGTGTACACAAACACATTTTAAAAAGATATCTCCACGGAATTCCTAGTGATTCCCTCTGGAGGAGATATCACTACATTTTCTACCATTAATGTACACACTTCTGTACCATTTAGTCTTTTCAAGATACCAGAAGTTTGATAATGGAAAAATATAAGTCAATTATTGAAATCTCTCTAGAGCTTTTAAATGCTTCAAGTTCTATTACTTATTCGTCTATACTCAGATAATTTAGCTCTCACTGTTCACCAAAGATGCTTCTCTTTGTAGAAGAGGAAGACCATTACAGAAAAGCATAACTGGTCAAACGCAGAGATGCTGATAATGGAGTGCCCAGCCCCAATAGATAAATCTACACTACTCAGGGAACATCACTGCAGATTAGAAAAAATATGTTAAGAGCCAAGAACTAAAAAGTCTACTGTGACACTGTGTCTTATAGAAATGACCGGGAAGTTTCACTCATGATACCATAATACTGGAACAATATGGCTGCCTAAACAAGCCATAAACAATGACAACAGCAATAGACATGCTAATGTGGAACTAGATAGGCTCATGGGGCTCCAAGCCTAGACAAAGAATTACAGGCAACCAATGACTGCTGAGAAAGAACTTAATCTTCCCCAAGGATGAGCCTCTTAATTGGTTATACCATACTAAGTAGACAGCCCAAATGGATGTGCATACAAGCACTGCTAAGCAGACTCAGCAGGTGTTACTTGTATACTTATGTGCTTTTATATACACATAACAATAATAACTAAAGAAAAAGAAGCCATGAATTTGAAAGGAGTGGGGGGCACACAGAATGTGTTGGAAGGAGAGGAAAGAGGAGGTTTGGAGGATGAAAGGGAAAGGGAAAATGGTCTAACTATATTTAATTAAAATTTTAAAACTTGAAGCTATAAAAAAATTGAAGTTATGTTAAAAACTATTTTATATACCAGCTATAGAAAGAAAAAAAAATCAAGAAAATAGTTGGACACATTAATAACAGGTGAAGAAACAAAAATTAACCCTTGGAAATAATAATTTACTGAATCTTTTAGTCATTTCACCACATATTTAAAAACTTGCCATCTCTACTACTGCAGTTTATACTTCTTATAAACAAGCTAGAAGAGTAATTTAAGTTTTTACTCCATGCTTTTCTATGTAGTTAAAAAAAAAAAAAGCCGGGAGGTGGTGGCGCACGCCTTTAATCCCAGCACTTGGGAGGCAGAGGCAGGCGGATTTCTGAGTTCGAGGCCAGCCTGGTCTACAGAGTGAGTTCCAGGACAGCCAGGGCTATACAGTGAAACCCTGTCTCGGGAAAAAAAAAAAAAAAAAGTGGGATATAAGCATATGCACATGTATTAACCTTGAATTTAATTAAATTATGGCTCCCAATAATATTTTAGTTACACATAAGATTCTACATTTTAAAATACGTTACAAAAAAAAAAAAAAAACCTTCCCCAAACAAAGTCAGTGAATGTCAAAGCCTTATTTGTAATGCTTTATGAATGACAACCATGGAAAGGTATAGTAGAAAGAGCCTGGACACAAAATACTTTCCATACATCTTTCCATCTAATCACTGGAAAATCAAACAAAGCATTAACGTTTCACAAATAGCAACGGGCTCTTCTCTTTCATCCTCAAACTTCCCATGTCCTCTCCCTACAGCACGTCATACGCTTTCCCATCCCTTTCAAATTCATGGCCTCATTTTTCTGTAATATTGCTACACCCATATTTAAATACATAAGTATACAAATAACAGCTTTGTCTGTTTAGTGGTGCTTGTATGTACATGATTTCAGGGCTGACATGTGTGTGTGTGTGTGTGTGTGTGTGTGTGTGTGTGTGTGTACAGAGAGAGATAATAGATAATTATATCAAAAACGCCATTGATGAGAAGCTGTCAATGGTTGTGTATATTTAAAAGCCACTAATTTGGTTAATCTAGTTGGGTTACAATGCAAATGAAGTAGGAACATATGATAGGCTCCCACAAAACAGCAAGAGTAACTCCTATGTGACAGGTAGCTTTTCTGGTTTTCTCATTTCCTGGAATAAGATCAGAAACTTGAGTCTGATACTGATTTTGTTTAAGTCACACCTGAAGAAGTAAAATTAATGAAAGCAGTCTTGTATGAGATTTTGATGGTTTTGCTTTTTAAACCATTTGGCATATAGAACAAGCATTTGTCTTCTGTACCATCCCCTCCCAAGAAACAGATTCACGCAACATACTCTACATAATCTGAGGACTTTTTACTTTGAATCTTTATCAGGTATATTTCAAACATTGTTAATGCTGTGGTTGGTAGTCCATAAGAGTCCAAGGACTACTTGTTAGTAAAGTGCTGTTATTGATAAAAATACATGATTGAGTAATCAACCCACACACCCCAGGTCTCCTGAAAGAACAGTATTTCAGGATGAATGTAAGAAGGATTCCTGACCTATATTTGGAATACTTTCCTTTTATAAACCCTTGTTTCGCTAGACTACTCTACAACAACCGCTTTGCCCGACTGATGCTTTTACTCTATCAAGTAGACTTTAAGTCTACTCCCCACCCTGTTTTTAGACTCTTCTACTAGCAGCTTTTAGCCACCAAAAAGCACACCAGATTTCTGGAAACCAGGAGAGGAAGCTTTCTCTTCTTTATACTTGCCTGGTTTCCAGGAAAGCTGCCAGTAGGAGGCAGCAACGCCTGCCCATGGCAACAGCAGTGGCCCTGCTCTGCACAGTAGTTAGCTGCTCGCTTCATTCTTCTGTCATTATATAAGCAAGATGACACTGTTCTCTAATCCAGCCAAAGCTGATAAGTACCATCAACCTGTCACTTCCTACATTTCAAATTCTAACATCACAGCATCAAAGAGTTTTTACATTTCGATTTCTTTTGCTGGCAGCAGCCGGTAGCCTCTCATTCTCCCACGGTGTTCTAATGCTGCATTTGCACACCGGGGTTACTCCCAGACTGAATAGCAGGTCATCCCCTGCTCACTGAGCTCATCTGTGGCCCATGTGCTAGGCAATTTAGATCCAATCAGCCCTTATTTAGCTCAAGAGTAATGAGCAGCATAGTGACACAGACTTAAGCCTGACCCTCAGGACACTGCTCATCAAGCAGTAAAACTGTGACAAAATCATTCATCTTCCACCCGCTGGCAAGAAATAATACTCGCACTCACTGTATTACTTTTCAAGATAAAAAAAAAAAAGTCCTGAATTTTCATGATGTGAGACATTAATTTGCAGAAAGCTGAATTCCCTTAAACCCCCCTGTTGCTATGAGCTCACCAGGGGGAAATAGGCCTTAGGAGACTGAAATGGAATAAAGAAAATTGCTCCAGCTTTCTTTTCATTTTAGATAAGCCTTAAATCTGACAAGAGACATCCTAAAGAGAGAAAAATATGTATCTTGTAAGCTAAAGAAGAAACAATTGAAATTAAGAGTTTCAAATGCTAGCTTCACTCCCTACTTGCTCTCAATTTTGTTAAAATGTTAATAAATAAAATTTAAGAAAGCAATTACTCATTCTTCTTTACAAGGAAGATGGACAAAGACAAGGATATTCCTTATAAACAATATGGTGGCAAAAGTAAACTCATATGCCAGAACAAAATGTGCTTGGATGTTCTCTGTAAAATACATGTTAAAGACAACAGCTTTGGAGTGACAAACAACAGTTAGCCTAGCCAGTTATATCTCAAGCTACACTGAATTTAGGGTTTGTCTGTAATATATAGTGCCTTCTAAGTCTCTATTACTCCAAAAGCAAATATGGGAATAAAGAAGAGATTGGCTTCCTTCCCTCTTTGATATCACACCAATTCATTAATGAAAACAATGTATCTGTGGTCCTTAAATTTTACTGGCTTCCAGTGAGTACTTCCCTTGTAGAACCAAGTGACAATGTCAGTGTATCTATCTCACTGAGTTTCTCTGGGTTTAGTCCATTTAATGAAGTCAAGATTTTAGTTGATTTTATCTATCTCACAGTTGAAGAAGAGTTAAAACCTGTCAAAAAGGGACTCATTGGTCTTCAACATATGTATTGTGACAACATGTCTTTTAATAATTAGCATGAAATGGTGTTATGTAAACAAACTGTGGTTAGCTTCCCACAAGCTCATTACTGAGTTTCACCTAATGTTTCAAGGATCCAGGAGACCTAAAGTTTAGAGTGAACAAGCACAGCAACGCTTTCACCTCACTTCAGCATCTTCTAATTTATTACCATTGACTAATGTAAGAAACTCCAGCGCACAGAAAGTACCCACAGTATTCTCCTCCCTACGCAACTGAGCAGAAACAAAGTGGCTCCTTTCCAAGGTGCCCTTCTTCTGTCCCTGTCCACATAATGCTCTCAATCCCTTATCACTGTTCTTTCAATTTCCTTTTCTCTTCTCTTTTCCTCTGCCACCATGAAAAGAATATTTTCCATATTTCACCCCACATCCCCCATCATAATTTTGGTAACTTTAAACTTTTGGCAGTAATTATACAGCAAAAAAACAACAACAAACCAAAAACCTCATAAAGGTTAATTCCTCAATTTCCTAAATAGATAATCTTGAAAATATAAAGTCCCATTACAAACTCTACAAAATTTTAATGAATTGGGAATTGGACTTAAATATGAAATGTAACATACTATAACAAGATTTACTTTTCAAAGACAAGTAAATCAAGAGCCCTCTTACTCAACCTGCTTCCCTATTCAAGTATTAGAATAGTCTGATAATATTTATTGAGCTGGAAAGCCAAATAAAAATGGCCACAAACAACTCAGCTACATACAATAAATATGATGAGCTTTACTTTTTGGTATCATCAAAACTTTCAATTAGTTAGAAACAATGTATTTTCTAAATCTTCTGGATGTCCTTTCTACTCAAAGATGCTTAGGAGGCAATAAACAGATAAATTTTAGATTTCTGCCTTAAATCCACAGGGTAACTACATAAGCACTACTTTCTCCTTTCCTGTATATTAAGAGAAGATCTGCTGTATAAAAAGAAAACACTGAGAAATATAAGCCATTACCTATTAAAAATGGTGACTAAAATAACAATACAAAATGTTTAAGACTTAAGTAAATACCTAAGTTTCTTTTTCCTACTAGTCTATCATTAATGTAATACAAATGGACAGATAGTAAATAGACTTCATTTGATCAGATCACATGTGTCTGCTTTAATAGATACAAAGTATTATGTGAATTCGTTAAATAAACATTTTTATGCATTAATATCCTCTGCAGAAAATAATTATACCATAAAGTTGAAAGCAATAAATAACCTTAGAGCTATTCAAATGAAATACATTATTCAAGAGTAAAGATACTGGTATAAGCATACATTTCAGAGATGCTTAAAAGGTAATATTGTTCACACAATAATAAAAAAATTAAACAATATCATCATATACTGAATGCATTAAGAGATTATTACAACCATTGTTTTAGGTAGGCATAAGTCAGTACTATCCAACTGTCTTTCTGCCTTTTGAAAAAGATTTTTATATGTATGAATAATATGTCTACACACACCCACCCTAAGTAACCAAAGAGATCAGAAGGTGTTAGATCCTCTGGAACTGACTTATGTATGGTTGTGAACCATGTGTGTGCTGGGAACCCATCCTGGGTCCTCTGTAAGAGCTTCAACTATACTTAATCATCCAATCACAATACAAACAATTTCTCTGTGCCATCTCTCTAGCCCCATTTTTCTGCCCTTTGTTGCAGTCAACGCTGTCCAAAAGTGCTTTCCTAAGACTGTATTGTTAATAAAAGTAGTGAGGGTTTATGAACCTTTAAGTCTTTACTTTTATACTATGTTACTCCCTGCAGTAACTATTAAGCATGCTAGAATTTTTCCAAGAAGCAGAAACAAAAGGCACACCTGTTGGCTTCCTGGACTACTGACTGACTCCTTCAATTCATGAGACTTTCTGACTTCATCTACAGCTTTTATGTACTAATTTGTAAAATCATCTTTCTATTACTTTCAAATCCCTCTAAATGATTTATTTCCCTCCTTTTGCTGCTACCCTGCCTGCAGGCCCATCGAAACATTGACTACTTCTGACTTCTGGTTTTCATTATTGAATTTAATCCTTTGAAAATCATGTTTTTCACATACTGTCAACTGGTTCAGTGCACAGATTCATTCTATCACCTTGGCCATGTTTTATTTAGTCTAAATACTGAGTTTTGATAGAAAAATACAAGCAATGATAGTTTCAATTAGTTTAATAAAGAGCAATTCACAAAAAGACATAATTGATGTTAGAAAAGTCAGAATGTGGATGGCTCTGAAGATCACAGAGATGCATAATTATTTTTCTATGCTCAACAGAATATCACTAAGGTTAAAATCATATAAACAGACTCTTCAAGAAGGTAAAGGTGCTAGCTACAACAACAAAAAATATGTTTTTGTCAAAAATATAAGCTTTTATACCGTAGAAGACAACAACAGGAATATTAATCCATAGGGAAAAATATTTGTGTGTGTGTGTGTGTGTGTGTGTGTGTGTATTTGATGGTTCTCATAACTTAGAAACAACATAATTTAAAATGGGCAAAATGTATGAATAGATTTATCTAAAGCCATAATGGTCAATAATCACATGAAAATATGTCCAGTATCATTAGTCACCAGAGAAGTACAGACAGCATCACAATGAAGCAGCATGTCACACCCATCAAGATCACAATAGAAACGTCATGTAGCAGCCACACTAGTGAGGCTGCGATCTCTTGGTGATATGATACATCCTGTTTATATGGAAAGAAAAAATACGAAATGACATTGTGCAGCAACAATTCCACTCCTACACATATATCCAAAAGAAATAACATATTTAAACCTTCACTTCTAAATCCTTGCCAGTAAAGATATGGGTATAAAAATATTTTCTTACATGATCTTTAAAAACAAATCACTTTATTGTGATGCAGAAAAATGGATTATCTATATAGCAAACTTCATTGACACTTCAATAAATGATCCAGATATTAATATCTATATATGAAAAAGTACAAAACTGAAGAAAAATTCCAAAAAAAGCAAGTATTGTTAATCTAATAGAATGTAGTTTATATTACTACATAAAATTTACAAAATATATAAGATAAATATAGTGTTGAATTCTAGCCCCCATAAGATCAAAATACTTAATAACATAAAAATGTATTTATGTAGCTTATATTTTATATATTCCCTAAATACTGAAGTTTATATTACATTCCTAAGAGATACTTGTGTCAGCTCTGAAGCAACCAGAGTTACATGGGAGATGGATGTCTTGAGTAAGCAACATATCTTGACTTAATTTGTCAAATACAGTCTGGTAATATACTTCTCTGTGGAACACTCTTTTGTGCTCTCCCCCAAATTACTATAACATAGTAATCCCTCAAATTTACATAGTAGTATATATGATGAAATACTATAGGATTTGGGGCAAACCAGAAATGATTTGGTTTATTTTAAAAGTTCTATGTAGTAAGGTTTACTTGCACTAAACTACTTTTCAGTAATTACAGCTACAGTCCATCTTCATTAATAAATATACACTAATGATAGGAAGAAGCCTGCATGCTGTCCATAGTGCTCATCTTACTTTTTCTGAAACAGCATGCATAGTATATAGCACAGCAGGCCCTCAAGAGTACCTCCTATTACTTTCCTAATCGGGAACCCTCAGTTTTCTCCCCGAAAGAAAGAAAACTTGTTTAGAATAAATGATATCGCATCAGTCAAAGCAAGTAGTAAGTATAGAAAATATTTGATGGAAATTAAAAGTATGTATCTGAACTTACGTATGCATGTGTACACACGTTTAGTCACACACTCCTCCTCCTCTATCAAGACAGTTAAATAACCTCATAGAGAGGGAAAAGAGGTCAGGGAAGAGAGACTTCATCTTCTAAGAAGTTGCATATAAGCCATATTACAAAAATGTAATCACCCCCTTTAAGCTATATACTTTTAGACTCAGCATTTAGTGTTTTAGGCAAGTACTTCAATACCTTTAGACTTCTTTGATACTAGGCTCTTGTTTAATATAAAATAGTATGTCAGTTGATCAATATCCATTTGGCTTAAATTCGTAAGTCCACAATTTCCCTTAAGTGTTAGAACAAACAACTACAAAGCCTAAAAATTTATTGTTTCTTTTTTAGCTCAAAATGATATTTGCAGGTGCCAAAAGGCATTTTGAAACCACTCACCCTTACATCAGTAAAAATGAAAAAGCAGGATGAGGAGGAGGGAGAATCCCATGAGGCGTTATGTGTCAAGTTTTTGCCCAGAGCTAATTTTCATAGCTATGTTATAAAACCTGAAAATAGAGGTTTATAATGGAAATGCTGACAGACCCTTAGCTATAGCAGGCCAAATGGATATAATTAAAGAAACCTTTCAGCTACACCTAACCACAAATGAAAGACTGCCATTTTTATATTAACCTCAAATAACAGCAAGTGAAAACTAGAAATGTGATTCCATAAAGAAATTGTAAAATGCTAAAGATGACCGATAAACCTACTTGACATTTAGAGTTTTAAACAGGTATTTAGTTAACATAACCAAGTCAGTATTTTTACAATGCTACTTAATCAGCAATAAAGAATGCTCTGGTGAGCCATCAGCTTCAGTTAGCAGAAAGTGGCATATGAAGTTATTATTTCTTCACAGCCTAGAGGAAGCAGCTTCTCCCTGTAATCAGTAATCTTAATTCTATAATTTTATCATACAATTATTAAACAGTTACTTATTCAACACCCACACTACACACACACACACACACACACACACACATTCTCACATTGCACATACACACAACTACGCACACATTTATGCAAGGACTGGTACCTTATTCCCATCTGAATTTGAAAACAGAGGAGATTGTTAAGGTAAAGTATTTCATCCTTTTCCTTGGCCAGGGATGCAGCCAAGAATAAATATCATCAATCAATGTAATCCATCTTCTCTACCTAAATCAAAAGTCAAAAAATTTAGCTTTGTTCTAAACTCTAAAGCAGGGAAAGCGGGTACCTATGCTTAATTTTTTAAAACTATCTACAATGTTTTGAGCTTTTCTGTGTTTTCAGTAAACACTGTAGTTCAAGTAGGCTACAAAATGATCTTCAAAACAAATTATAGATTTTTGAATTAAGAAGTCAGGAACAAACCACAATGTTCTAATAACCAGAGTACTTAAAAAAAAAAAAGTCCTACCTTTTTTTTTTAAAGTAAACAATTCTGTATGATTTCTAGGTACCTTCACCAAAATATTCTAAAGGAAATGCTTGTCTATGCCACCAATATTTACCTTGAAAATGCTAAAATAAAAATATCCAAATCACAGTCTTTATATACACTGTGATTAGTTTTAATGCAGATGTGACCAAATTACTATCCAAGATTCAGAAATTTACAAGTTAACAAATCTAAAGTGTAACAGCATTAAAAGACTTGTACACAGCTGCTTCACTTTGTTCACACTGATCGTAGAATTCCCTCAAAGCTGTATTTTTGACATCAATTTTGTAAGATTTTAAGTTCTTTTGGCATTTGTTCTCAGTCACAGTGTGACTCAGTGGTTAAGAATGCTTCCCAGAGGATCCAAGATTGGTTCCCAGCATCCACATCTGAGAGCTCACAATTGCTTGTTAACTCCAGCTCAGGGGATCTGATGCCCTCTTAGGCCTCTAGGACCTCTCTGGCCTCCACTGAAACCTGCATTCATATGAACGTATACATAAAAGTTTTCTAAATAGAAATTTTACAACAAAGTAAAAAATATACATATGTATACAAAATTAAATATTACCAATATAAACATTTGTCTCTTTTTCATAGGCTAAAGAATAAACAGCATACACATGCACAGACACACAGACACATACTCTGTTCCAAGAACGGCAAACCTCAAATTCAATCTAGAACCAGTTAAGAAAATTTACTAACACAAATGTAAACTTGCTTCACCTTATATATAATCCTCATTGTTGGGTGTACTTTTTCCCTGCAGTTCTTACAATCATCTCTGAATTCTTAAACAGCATAGTCCCCATCCCCAGGTCTACCCTCATAAGGTACTTTTAAGCAGTATTTTTATAATCTTTAGATTGGTTTTAATGCAGAGATAATTTACTAATTTAATTTTAAAGAACAAAATTTTGTATCAATCACAAATATGACATTGAGGTGGTTGATATGATACCAGTAAATCAGACAAATATTTTGATAAATATAATTTACTCATCTCCACATTTCCCCATTCATTTTACTGATTCAAAAACAAAAATTACTAAAATAAGACAACCATCTTTTTCTCTCTTCTCAAGACACAAAACTCCCCTCCCTTTTGATGTTTTTAAATCTTCTAAGGATGGCAGTTCGTAATTACCAGAACAGTTCAGAATAGTGCCTCTACTTTCTTGTCTTTACATTAAACAAACATATTTAGACAAACCAAAACTAGAATAAGAAAGAAATTTCTAGCTAAGGTAGAAAGCACAGTGAAATGCTACTACTTATTAAAAAAAAAAGTAAATAAAGTGAAATTAGTCTTTGTTAGATAATAGAAAATCTGTGACCTCAAAAATGTTTTTATTCAAAGATCCATAATTAAAAAGGTTTTTTCTTATGAAATTGGTTATTAATTTACTTATCTGTCTATTCACACATCAAAGCATCTGAGGATTTTTTTTAACATTCTTGCTTGAATATTCTTGGAGAAGCAAGGGAATAACTACTGATGAAAACTTCTGGGTAAGCACATACATATGAAAACTAGTGAGGATTAAAAACATGTAAATAAGGGTAAAGAAAATTAAGGAAGATACAAATTGATATTGCATAAATTTTGAAATTCTGTAAATTAACCTTTTAATGCAATATTATGAAGGCAGCTTCTATATTATCTGCAACACAATCTCAAATAAAATTATATACATACTGTGTATTTGTATGGGGGGTATGTACACATGAATGCAGGTGCCTGAGATGTCCAGAAGAGGGTATGAGATTTTTTGGAGGTGGGCTTTAGGTGTCTCTAGCCCTGTTCAGCCTATAAAAAATACCTATTTCTACATACACATTCTAGGAAACTTTTCACCAACAATGCCTACACAGTGAAATGTTTAATTTATTAAGAACTCCTACTTGAAAAGCAAAACTTACAAAATAACCTAAATTCAAATTATAACTGTAGTTTTTATCCATCATTAATTTAGGATCTGAGTATTTCTGTAAATTAGCATATCTGTACAATTTGAACAGATCTAAAAAGATAAGTCTTGTATAATTGATTTCTGTTAAAATAATACATTAATTTCAGAATATACAGATTCAGAAGGAAATATTTGAGGCAGTAGAGATTACAAATAATCTTTCAGCTATAACTTAAAGACACTATTTAAAAAAGCTGTACAGTGTGGGAGGTGGAGAGACAGCTGACAGGTAAAAGCCTTTACTGTGCAAACCAGAATTTGATCCCTAAGATTCTACAGTGGAAGGACAGAATTTGTGCTGTGATCTCCTATACATTTGCCAAAAAATTTGTATTCTCTCATTCTCTCTCTCTCTCTCTCTCTCTCTCTCACACACACACACACACACACACACACACACTAATAAAAAATATTAAAATAAAATAGTATATAATAGTCCATACCTCCCCATGGTAACAAAATTCTATAGACTTTCCTAAAAGCCACATCAAATTTGAACTCATGGTCTTGCTCAGGCTAACTTGCCTCTTTGGTAAGTCAATGTAGTAGTAAAATAAACTCTTCTACACTTGGACTATATGAAAAGTGAAGCTTATCACTACTTTTGTTAGAAAACATACCTGATTCTGGCCAGAACAGCTTGTAGAAAGCTCAGCACTGTCCTGAGTTCAGACTCTCGACAGGCTCGCAGTAACATGCTAAATCCATCATTGAGAAGATGCTCATGAGAAGGATACAAACAACTGCTGGTCTCAAATACTTCTTGAACACCATCGATATAGATGCAAAGCACTGTCCATAGAGTATGTCTCTGTACCATTTCATCATTCTTAGATACCAAGAATTCCTTTGCTTTCTCTTGGAATTCACATGATAGTTTGTCAGTCCAAACACCAATGTCCAAGTTTTTCTGGGCATACATCAGGAGAAATGCCATCTGACCCTTCCAAAGAAGGGCTCTATGAGGTGACACAGAGGCAGGCCTGAGGAAACGAAGGAGGTCTAAAACATGGCTTGCGACATCTTCTATCTCTGCAACAGCTGCTAACAGTAGAAAAAGGCTGAAAAAGTTCTGTAGGCCAACTTCAGTTAGTTCTTCCATCCTTTTTTGATGAAACTTAGAATATATCCTACAAAACATGAAAATTAGAAAGTTTATTTCATTAACTAAAATCTATCATTTAAAAATGTTGTCCTCCAGCCTGACTGCATAGGGGTTAATGTCAAAAGTATCCCCTCTCCAGGAAAAAGACATCGGGACAGGTATGGCCCTCATGCCTCACTGGACAACGACAGGGGGACTGGAGCCATTACAAGGTCCCCTTCAATTACTGGAGGTCAGGCCTCTATCCCCGCCTTTGCAAGTTTAGAATTGCCACAGCCCTTCTATACTTAGAGAAGGAAGGAGATGTCAGGGGCAGCCCTGCTTACACACTGAAGGCCTAAAATCAGCCATAGGCCTAAAATCAGCAATAGGCCTGTCATACATGTATACTAACACCAAGTCTTGGGTCTCAGTGGAAAAACATTGAAACAGATGGTTATAAGCTAATGTAAACAGGCAGCTTTTGTGGAAATCTACAAGCCTGAGTAGCCATAGACCTTGTAAATAGGTAGCCTTGGCAGACAACACCAACTTAGATAAGGACAAGCGAGTCATAGGCAGAGTCATAGTGACTTGTCCCCTGAACCTTCACCCAGCCGATGCCCGGTTCTGAAGATATCTGTATTCCCCCTGATCACCCACACTCCAGTGTCATTCCCTTCCCCACATCCTGCCTTTCTGTGTTTATAACCCCTGTGTGAATGAATTACGATTTGAGAAAAAAAATAAATTGTAATAAAAAAAAAATGTTGTCCTCCAATATTCATGACACAGTATTATTATAAAGTTTCAGCTAATTATTTTTGTGTAGTACATACATGTGTACACGCATGTGAGCAGACGTGTAGAAACACATACATATAGAAGCCTAAGGTTGGCATCAGGATTTCTTCCCCAGCTGCATCCCACTTTGAGAGTACTTCTCACAGAACATAGAGTTTATCTTTCCAGCTAGTCTAGCTAGCCAGCTTGTTCCAAGGATCCACTTTCTGTACCTCTCGGGCTAAGATTGTGTCAGTCTCTGCATCTCCCCAGAGTTACAGACGTCAGAAATTCTAATTCCTATCCTTTATCCACTGAGCCGTTTCCCAGGTCAAATTTTAAGTTAACTCTTCACTTTTTGCCGTTGTCCTGTCACTATTTCTACTTCCCAATGCCCACTGACATGGTAAACTATTATGGTTGAATCATGGGATTCAGGAGCTTTTCTCAAAATGGTGAAGATGCTCTTTTCCTATGGTTTGTAGCTTTTCCCTTTGAATTTCCATCATTTTCCTTACTTCTTGACAATAAGACAGAATATATGTTATAGCTTGGATCTCAAAATGTCCACAAATGTCTGAGATTTGTTCAAGTAGTGAAGTACACTGAGAGGTAGTGGCATTTATAGGAGAGAGGCCAAGTAGTACTAGGGCACTTACTGAGTCACCCACCTCTGTAGCAGGATAATTTCTTGCTACTGCTACATTGTAAATGCAGTGGAGCTCAGTGATTGGGCAGTATGAAAGGTAGGCGGAGAGAGGAAGGGGAGGAAAAAGGAAGGAGGCTAGCAACCAATGGAGGAGGGCAGATGGTTCGAGAGCAGTCCTTGCTAGCTACTTATCAAAAGGTTAGATATTGGATAACAATTCTAATTGTGTGGGCATCTTGTTAATTGAGCATTTCCAAATATATAAATCTATTGGATAATCTTTAACTATTGAGAGTCATTCTACCAGGTACCTCGGGCATAGCGGGAATGGTCTGGGCTCAGCCAAGCATTGTGGATACCGTGGTGGATTGGCAGAGCCAGAAACCACATTGGTGTCTCCTGTGTCTAGCTCTGGCGCCTGACCTCTGGCCACTTCTGACTGTGACGCACTTGGCTTCTAGCTGCTTCTTGTGTAGAACATGGCAGCCGGACCTAAGCAGAGTCGGCCTGCTGATTATATAGCCGGCCACGCCGCAGCTTTTCTAAATATCTCCGATTACAAACCTCCTGTCACATTTTATTTGTTTCCTGACAACAAGGTATGTAGTTGTTGCTCTGTGATTTGTTCTCAAGAGGATGTGATACCTCAACCAATGCAACAGACTTAATGGATCATGGACTGAAACTCTAAAACCAAGAGCCAAAACAAACTTCTCCTATTTAAAAATTAATGACTTCAGCCATCTGTCCACAACAACAGAAAACTTTTAAGTACAATTTCAAGTGCTCTTACAGTAATTTTAACATCAATTTTCTATAACTTTTCTTCAATATTTTCCTATCTACCATTCAGAAAAAACTTGGTTTTATTTTGTACCTTAGGACAATTCATGGAGCTAGGTAATTTTTACCTAGTTGTAAAGAAAAAGTATATGTGCTCAAATATCTATCATTAAGAAACTGAATCACACATCAAAGCCTAGCAGCTTTGTACCTAACAGCCCATGGATATGTCTCTCAACATTCGGGGGCTTAGGAATGGAAAAGCAATTCATCCTGACTTCTTACTCATAGATTGCTAAGTTTTGTAGTTTCTATACTTGGTTGTTCGAAAATAAATAATTAAGGCATACAAGAGACTGAATGTTCCTGTACAATGGAACATTGTATGTGAATTAATATAAAAATATTAATATTAATAAGAATATGAGAAGTAATAAGACCCACAAAGTAAAAACCTGTTGAATTCTCTTTCTTCCCTATTATCATCAATACAGTGGTTAATATATAGTATTGGCTTATTACTGTTATCAGGTTTGTTACAATAATTTTCTTAATGGAGTTAAGGATATTAAGTTTTTCATAGCAGTATCTGTGTTTGAGAAGTCTTTCATCCAGTCTAGCTGCTCCTGGCCTCTCTATGTGGCGAAGGATGATTGAGGTAACAGTTCTCCTGGCTTACTTCCCAAATGCTAGAGGGGCACATTACCACATTCAACTCATTAAACAATGTTTGAAAACTTTGTATCAGAAAAAGAAATAGTTTCTCCCCCAATGTTCTTACCAAACAAAAGAAGCAAGTATCAGATAGTAGTATACTGATACTATCTTAGAGGCTTAAAAGGATGGTTTCCATGTAGTCACAGAAATTGAAAATAAGTAGATTATATCCATTAAAGAAGGAAATATGCATGCTGAGAGACACACACACATACAGAGGTGGGGAGGGGAGATAAAGAGGGGAGAGGGGACAGAGATGGGAGAGATGGGAGGGGGTAGGAGGAGAGAGGGGA
>NW_021604576.1:10730920-10737398 GCF_004785775.1 Grammomys surdaster | reverse complement strand
GGGGAGAGGGGAGAGAGGGGAGGGGGAGAGGGGAGAGGGGAGAGGGGAGAGGGGAGGAGGGGAGGAGGAGAAAGGGGAGGGGGGAGAGAAGAGAGGGGAGGGGGGAGGGGAGAGGGGAGAGGGAAGAGGGGAGAGGGGAGAGGGGAGAGAGAGGAGAGAGAACACCAAACCAGAATGAAAAGTAAGCATAGTCCCCAATGAGAACATTAGAGATATTGGTTATACTAGGTCTGGTCAAGTCTTATTTAAGGACGCAACATTGAAATGTCTGGATTCAAAGAACACAAAAAATGTAAACAATCACTGGTAGAGGCAGTGGAACACTATGAGTTCTAGGCTAGCCTGCTCTACAGAGCGAGTTCTAGTACAGCTGAGGCTACACTAAGAAACCCTTTCTCAAAAAAACCCAAAACAGCAACAAAACAAAAAGGCTGGAAAAATAGCTCAGTGGTTAAGAAAATATATTGTTCTTACAGAGGACCAGAGTTCAATTCCCAGAACCCACATCAGCAGCTTACAACTGCCTGTTTCTCCAGCTCCAAAGGATGCCCCTAACTTCAGGCATATGCACATATGCAGACACACACATGTACACATAAATAAGTAACAGTAAGATAATAATAAAAATGAAAATATTTTGAAAAAGAATCAAATAATGAACCTAATAGCTACCAATGTACCATAAAAAGATTTTTAAAAATTAAAAAATAAAATAAAATTTCATCACTTTCAATAAGCAAAGGATTATATAATATTACAATTAATTGTATCCAAAGCTGTTCTTAATACTCCGGTATTTAATACACAGAAGTCCAATTTTCAGTGATAATTAGATGAATAAGAAACTGAAGCCCTCTAATTTATGGATACTAAGTTTTTCCTCTTTATAACATATTAGCAAGACAAAAAAAAAATTGGCAACCTAAGTTAAGGAATACATTTAAATATGTAAAACACCAGTCATAAGTTAACTTAAAAATATAAATAGTTAGTTAGAAATGTACTGGTGAATACTCATGACCAAAAAGATACTATACAGCACTTACCTTCCTTTAACTTGTTTCCAAGGATGAGGGCCACTGTTTTTCATTGCTTTCTTAACAACTTTTGCCAAAATGCAAAGAAAGATGATGTAACTGCTGCTGGATTTATACAGGTTAGGGTCTTGTTTATCACAACAGCAGTTCTTCACCAGTGTAAGCATCGACAGTGGTGACTTAATGATATTAGTAAGGCCTTTCAAAGGAAGCCAGGAAATACTGAAGGAGCTATTCTAAATGAAAAACAAACAAACAAAAGCACAATGTAGCTTTTTAAGTACAAGTTTCTTAGTAAATAAAATGAAAGCTGCGAACACCAATCAGTTCATAAGTTTGACCTGATAAAATTACAAATATATTTTATTAGAATGTAATTATCATATATACCCCAAAATTTTTTTAATTACATAAAAACAGAGAACATGAAGGGGTCTTTAAATTTTGTATTTTCCCCAAAATGTATTTTTACCACGTAATTTGTCCAATGAAGCTATGGCCCTTAAAACCTATTTTTTCCATGGTTCTCAATGTTTTTGTTATGTAATTTAATTTTTTGATAATGAGCACTTAATATAGATCTTCATTATACAAAACAATGGATTTCATTATGACATTTTCACACGTGTATAGCATGTTGTATTGGTTATAATTCTATCACTGTGACAAACACTAGGCAAGTTGTGGAAGGAAAGTCTTACTTGGCTTATGGTTCTAGAGGATAGGTATCTACCATGGCAGAGAAATACGACAGCAAGCAAGCAAGGTAGCTGGAGCTGCTGAACACTAACAGCTTGAACCACAAACAGGAATTAGAAGAAAACCGAAATGGTGCTTGTCTTTGAAATCTCAAAACATGTCCCTTAGTAACAAACTTCCATCAGTAAGACCGCACTTCTAACCCTATCCAAACAGCCACCAACTGGGAAACTAGTATTTAAATGACTGAGAATATGAAGATATTTCTCATTTAAACGACCATATTGGTGGTCTGATCACATACTCAGTTCCCTTTACCATTCATTCTGACTAGTCACTTTGTTATCGCTAAAACTTCCTTTTATTCTGATGCTTTCATTTTGTTTTGTTTTGTTTTTCTGATACAGAGTTTCTCTATGTAGCCCTGGCTGTACTAGAACTCACTATATAGACCAGACTGGCCTCAAATTCACAAAGATTGCTTGCCTTCACCTCAAGTGTAGGATTAAAACCATTTGTCAACATGCCTGGTCTTGATACCTTGTTTTAGATAAATTTAGATACCACTTATGATAGAACATATGAGAGATTTGTCTAAGTCTAGCTTATTTCATTTACCATAACAACACTTCCAAATTATAAAAATGTTGTCCCTATGGTTGAATAAACTTCATTTTATATATATATATTTCATTTTATATATATATATATATCTCAAATTCCTTTACCCAGCTTATTTCATAAGTCATTTTTCATCAAAGGTGTATATAAGATAATTCTTGAATCTTCTCAATTGTTTATTTATTTCCCCTTTTCAACCAGGTTTGCTTGAATTGGTTTTCTATTCAAGAGTTTTTAAATGTCTTTGTTAGAGTAATTTTAAATGTGGTAATTTTTTCTCTATCTCTGCAAACTCTCAAAATAAATGAGACTATAAGATTTAATAAGCTTTACATCACAATATCTGAGTGGCTATTAATCTATTCTAATCCTCTGGGATTAGAATATACTAATCTATTCTAATGTAGCTACCTCCCAGCCAAAATCTTTGAGATACTTGCATTTCAGTATTGGTCTGGCTCTCCCTGCTCCAAGTGTGTTCCCATAGAGTCTCCTGGACTTTACTAAATGTTCTCTCTTCCCCCCTCTACTTCTATTTCTCTGTCCCCTCACTGTCCCCTTGCCAACTAGGATCAAAGTCAAGTCCTATTCTCTCTTCTGCTCAGTCATTGGCTAATCAGTTTTTATTGACAAATCAGAGAATAAATGTGGAACAATGTTTACACAACTTTGAGTTAGAGATTCTTAGAATAAGTATTACAATGCCATGTCCAGAGTGGAACCAGATATGCGGGCAGAGAAATCAGCATTTGAGTAATACAAAGATAATCTTTACACAGTGTGCAATAATATTATGCCTACATCTCTGTTTATTTTTATCCTGGTAATGAGCACTTTACTGTGCAAGTCCCTTCATGGACACCTGTGCCATTAGTATCTTCCTGTGTACCAAGTCCAATGAAGAAGAGAGTTCCTCTGTAAAGTAGACTACTTTTACCAACATGCTTATCTTTCTAGCATGCTTGAATGACCTGAATTTCATCAACACTTCGGATGGTCACAGATTAAAAACTGAGCTTCTGTCTGAGGTTTTTGCAGTATGGGAAAGATATCTTTTCCCAAATGTGAAGATGTGTACTAGGATGCTTTTACAGTTCTTGCTTTGGTAAGGTCAAAAAGAATGAACTTCATCTGGTAGCTGCTACTACTCTAGCAATGGCCACAAAAGGAAAGAATCCATTCATCTTCTTATGGATATTCATAGCTGATTCCCTAACTTGAGGATTGCAAACAGTGCTACAATGAATATGCATGTGCAAGTGTCAACCAAGCATATACATTATTCATATATATGAAAGGGAGATATATATATACACACACATACATACACATATATACATATCCCTTTAAGGTCACTTATTCTTTTTTATTTCATTGATTTTGTTCTTTGACTATTTCAGACACATATACAGTGCATTCTGGTTTATTCTCACATTTTCACTTAACATTCTTTGATGCTTATCATATCAGTAAAGACATCTTGACCATATTAAAGGTTTTGGCTGGAACTTATCACTGGTAGAATATTCATTAGAATAGCTTCTACTGCATTTCATAAAAAGAAACATATTTTCTGTGATGTGAAAGTTGATCAGATTGCTGGCCAACCCGCTGATATTCAGTGATTCCCAACAACTTCTTCTGATTAATTTTAACAAACACTAATGTTCATTGTCTAGATGTTCCACTTCCTTAAACATACAAGATGGTGATTTTATAAAATTATAGCACTTCCTAATAAATCAGTTTATTAGGACTTAGCTACTCCATGTTTTCATTCATTTCTTTTGTTATGTTGGAATTTTCATTCTCCAGGCAATGGAATTACTTGAAATTGGATTATGGCATTCTGTTAATTATTTCCCAAGCCTTCTGTGACAGAATACTCCTGACTAACATTAGACAGATTTTGTTTCAAAATCTGTCATTTTTCCAACCATCCTATACTATATTTCACACAAAATTTTCTAATTTAATAAGCTCTAGGTACAAATAAAATTTAGTATTTGCTGGAATACTCTCCATTGCCATTTTCTATCCTGAAAAAGAAGTTATCTATTTATCCCAAAATTCAAACATCCTAAGCCCGCTCTTTTTTTTGTGTTTTGTTTTTTGTTTTTCGAGACAGGGGGCCTGTGTATCTCTGGCTGTCCTGGAACTCACTCTGTAGATCAGGTTGGCCTTGAACTCCCAAATGCTGGGATTAAAGGCGTGCGCCACTACTGCCCGGCTAAACCCGTTCTTCTTACTCACAAAAGTAACTGAGGTTTTTAAATGTCATCAAATTTTTTATTTTCCTAATTCTTCCTCTCCTTTCTAAATCCAATTTCTCTTAGCCATATTATTTGTGTACATTACTACTACTAATTCACCTGTACCTTATTTATTTACATAAACCACATTGTCAAACATATTTGATGTCACATTGGAGGTATCTAATATTTTCTGAGTTAACTTGAATTCAGTTCTCAGCTCTTCAGGTTACCAGTCTATCAGACTTATGTACCATCTCTCTAAGTCATTCTATTCCCTTCAGAAGCACCACAGAGGAATGAACAATGCCCGCTTAGATCTCCATGTATACTGCACCTTCAGCCCAGACCCTTCTACAAAGACCCAAAGATCAAGTTAAAAGTTCACAATCTTCTATGTTCACTAGAAGGATAAAAAACTCTGACCTGTGTTACATGATATTTTAATTTTTTCCTTACCAGTGTGTCTATAATATATGTAGTTTAAAGATTACTCAGGTACTGAGATTGATTCTTATTGTGAACAACAGTGAATATTAACTGTATCAAAGCCCAAACATTATACTATAATAAGTGAGAGGAGCTGGAGAGATGGCCCAGTAGTTAAGAGAGTACTGTCTGATCTTCCAAAGGACCCAAGTTCACTTCCCAGCACCCACATGGTGACTCACATCATCTCTAACTCTATTTCCAGAGGATATGGTGGCTTCTTCTGGCCTCTGAAAATACTGCACACACATGGTGCATAAATATATATGCAGACAGAATACCCATACGCATAAATAAAAACTAAAAATTTTTAAATGTTCAAGTTTAAAATTTATTTTTTAATTTATAAAGATTTGAAATGTGTATGATCGTATACTTCTAGTTACTTTGCTTACCCATCCAAAAGAGAAGAAACACTAAATGCTGATCCCATATGCCAGTTTCTACAGACAATGTTTATGAAAGATAAAATACTTACAAGCTACATCCTACTCCAAACAAAAAACAGTACTTAAAAAATTCATATTTCTCACAATTAAATCATAAGATGCCCCTCAAATATTATAAATTTCAAATTTTTGGAGCAAATCCATATTCTGTTTACTTACCAGGTTCTTACAATAATACTCCCATAAAATGGTTACAACTGAAATATTTGGCTCCCAGAAATCACAAAGTGTCAAACAACAATGAAGATGCATTCGTAACTGTTCTTCTACTATACTTTCCTAAAAAATAAAACTGAAGTCATAAAGCAGTAGATGGTTCTGGTAATGTGATTGTCATTTGATAATGTACTGAACTACATAGCACTAAAAAGATGAAGAATATGTATCTACAAATCATGGCTTTTTACAACCTTCAGAATACAAGATCTGAACATAAAACAAAACTCACTTGGAGACCACAAGCATATTCAGATAATGGAAAGTTTATAATTCAGTTATTTAAAAACAAACAGATGTCTGGAAACTGATATCAGAAACCCAAAGAACAAAAATGGAAATAAAACTAAAGGAATATGAAATGATATAACAATTAAAATGTACAAAAATTCAGAAAGTTGGGTCATCTTAAGAATTTAAGCAAATTCTTTCAAAGAACTATATTTGCTCTTAAGAAAACCACAGGATTAGTACTAGAAGTAGTAGAGTTACTACTAACATTCAGGAGGGTCTAGTACCACTAGGGAGGGAGGGGAAGAGGGAGGGGAGGAGAGGGGAAGGAAGGAAAGGAAAAAAGGAAGGAAAGGAAGAGAGAGTGGGGAGGGAAGGAAGGAAGGAGCGAGGGAAGAAAAGAAGGGAGGGAGGGAGGGAGGGAGGGAGGGAGGGAGGGAAGGAAGGAAGGAAGGAAGGAAGGAAGGAAGGAAGGAAGGAAGGA
>NW_021604576.1:10701122-10730910 GCF_004785775.1 Grammomys surdaster | reverse complement strand
GGAAGGAAGGAAGGAAGGAAGGAAGGAAGGAAGGAAGGAAGGAAGGAAGGAAGGAAAAGCATTATTAGAAGGCTGAGAGCTGGGATATGGATATTGTTTCCTGCCAAGCTGAGTTTGATGCCCAGAACCCACAGAGTAAAAGGAGAGAACTGACTCCTGCAAGCCATCCTGACTTCTATTACACAGTCCATGGCCCATGTGTGTCCATACACATAACACAAACATAAATAAATGTAACAACAATATTTAAAAATAAGATCACAGGAAGGAGGAAACTCTAGAAAGATCCAAGTCTGAGATAAGAGAACAACTCCAGAGATGGGCTTGAAAAAGAAGCAGAGGAAGATATCAACTAAGAAAAACTCATAGATTTCAGCTTTTATAAAATGGGTTGTGGCAAAGAATAGTGAGAAGGTAATAGGGGAAATGCATAGGGCATCCACAAGCAGGTGCTAAGTACATCATTAAAACACATAGGTCTAGAACTCAGAGAAGTCAAAGCACTTAGTAAAAACCTGGGTGTTAACATTTTCTTAATAGTTCTCAAAGCTAGGAGGCTAGGTACCAATAAGTTAAGGAAAGAACACACAGAGTTTTCTAACACTTAGATACTGAATAAAGGAATGTGGATGACTCTATAAAGCAAATGGCCAATGAAATGGGAACAAAATTAGTTATCATGAAAACCAAAACAAGTATTTCAAATGCATCCAATGATGACAAGGGCTGAATGTTACTGACAAGTTGAAAAAAATAAGGAAAAATATGGATTCTTAGACTTAACAATATACAAGTGGTGCCTATGACAAGAGCACTTTGAACATGTCAGAAACTCAATTATGGGTGGCTGAGGAGATAAAAGGGGATGAAGAATATATTTTAATGGAAATATATAAAGAAAATTTTTCAACAAATGGGTTTCCCTATATAGTGTTTATGGAAAGAAATTAATTCCTGGTAAAAACAAGAACACTTCCTCTAGAAAAGAAAAGTGTTCCTCTACAAAAGAGGTCAGAAGATACAAATTACCAAAGATAGAGGAGTTTTCATTTGCCAGGTAGATTTTCTCAATAAAATGCCAATTAAGTTTAGTGGGCTAGGGAAATCTAAATGTGCTACAGAAATATTCTAAATTAAATCACTAGGATACATTGTCTTTGTTCTGGTTTTTTCCTTTTTTGTTTTGCAAAATGTCTGAAGTGGACTGCTACTTAACACTTATGATCAAGAATGTACAGGTCGAACAAGTAAGAAGGAATGATGAATTTCCTCCAGCAATATTCTCTTGTGAATAAATGAAGTAGAAGATAAGTACGACTTTTCAGATTTAAACACAGGAGAGTTTAGGAATAAAAGATTTTCTAAGATAATGACTGTATTTATTGTGTAGTCTACACTGTGTAAGAAAGTCGGGAGACAGAAGAAGACAGAAATATGAAAGAAGACAGAAATATGAAAAGACCAAGTAAACAATGATGACCAAGAATGAATAACTGCAAAGGAGAGAGTTAAGTATGCCCATCACACTCCAAGCATCTACAAGTTCTCTCAGGCCAAGAACAGTATCTTTAGAGCTCAGTACCATGTCTCATTCTTCAAAAAGCCTCCATAAATGTTTCAGAAACAAATTTAAGACTGAGTCTGAGACCATTCTACTTAAGTACCTGCATATTCATTTAACCAAGTTCATCATTGTGACTTTATTAAGAAAGCAAATCTAGATCTAAGCTCATCCTGATGTTTATAGCATTAATACTGAGCTGAGCATAGTTGTGTGAGTATGGCAGGAAAAAAAGTGGCATGTAACATTTATCTTGAAGGGTTTATTTGGAATCTGAAATTTGTTTTGTCATGTCGTATCCAAAAAAATATATTCAATCCAAAATAGTAGGCAGTTTGGGAAAGTGAAGAGAAAGGTACACCACTTAAATCTATTACACAGAATATTCTATATCAAAAGAAAATGAAAAGAATTTGCAGTAGATGTCAAATTTGATCTACATTCTTTGAATCCAGAACCTGTTTTTGTGCTATATACAACCATAAAGAATTAAATATAGCATTGTAGGCGATCTTTTTATATTTTGAAGTTGTAAAAATATTGACCTTTAATGGTTACAGATGAAAATAAAATGGTCTCAAATATTATTGACTGTTCTGGAAGGATAGGTAAGTGAGTCAGTTGAATGTGATACATAAAAGATGTTTGTTCATAAGCTTACAGCCAATTACAGAATATATTATATTAGCTTATATTTTCCCATTATATACTCAACTATTCCCTTATTCTATACCATTTTCCATAATTTTAAGAAGTCTGTTAAAAACCATGTATTTAGGGCTGGAAAGATGCCTCAGTGCTTAGGAGTATACACTGCTCTTGGAGAAGAGCAGGGTTCAGTTCCCAGCACCAGCAGAAGGTAGCTCACAGCTGCCTTACCTCCAGTACTCTCTCTGGTGTCTGTGGGTGCACACAGTACACATAAACAATGTTCTCAGATATTCAACTTTTTGGTGTGGAGAGATGGCTTAGTTTTCATATATACATCACTTCTATAAGCACACGCACACAAAGCCATATTTTTACATTATATTTGTCAATTCAAGTTTTAAATAATCTTCACTAACAGAAAAGCAATTTATTCCCCAAATTAAAAAATATTCCACACTATAACCTTCCATAAAGGGTTACTTACATTATAGAACTTTACAGAGCTACAACATATTTAAAGATGAGATGAACAGTGCATTTAAAACTATTTTAAAGGAGGTCAAGTCTGACCTCTGGGCCATGAAGCACTACATTAACAGCTCTGCGGAAAGAAAAATGATAAGGTATGAAATGAGTGCTCAGAAACGAGGACCTTATCAGTGAGAATACGATTCAAGCCTGTAAGACAAATTGCTCAGCAAGGCAAGTCACCTTCCTGCTGTGAGAGGGATAGAGCTGCATTTCCAATACCACCAACTATCTCCTTCATCATGTCGCCTGGCTTACTAGCATACAGTCAAGGAATAGCTTATAACTCCAAAGCATCTTCCACTTATTTTGAATACATTCTTTCAAAGTCACCAACTAAGATAATTATCTTTGTCCTTTAACTGACAAATTCAGTGTTAAAAATAAAAATCTTTAAAGGATTTAATATGAATTACTTAGTTGACCCTCCAAAGAATCTCAGATTTGTAATAAATTATCATTTAAATCATTTTAAGTTTGCTTAGCTCTTGTAAGTAAAATTTACACTATAAAATGCAGAAGTCACACACCGCCTCACTTCAGCTGCATACCTGAACAGTGACGGACTGTCTCAAAAGTTCTTCTATAAAGTTCCAATTCGATTCCATCTGTCTCTGAAAAGAGAGAATAAAGCTATGTTAAACTATTGCTCTTGATTATGAATATATTTAAAATTATGGTACAAGTGTAAAATTCTATCATTAAAATACCTTTGTAATATCTTTAATTTCTTTCAGTAAAATCTTAGCTGACATACTTGGAAAAAATAAACCTACGGTTGTTCTAATCCAATAGAAACCATATCCAGACATATTTTATAAAAGTATATCTATAGACTTATACATAAATACTTAATTTGTTGTTACAAATAATCTAACTGGAAAAAATAATATAGCAATTATGTATTTTTAAGGTTACATGACAGTCTTCCCTACTCTCCTTCTTACATATGAGATTTTCCTGAATTTTATTTATAATATCCATATATAATCTACCTTATTAAATTCAAGCTTTTATGTAGTTTTACATAAAAAGATAACTTAATATTCTTTCTGTACATTTAATGTTATTAATTACAAGATTATTATGTGGCAGAAGGATTTTCTTTTTTGGTCCAATATTGATAATGTTTTCATTTAACAAATGATCATCTATCTGGCAATTCCAATTCTATTCATAACTCTATGCAGCAAGGAAGAAAGCTACAGTGGAGTAGACTTTTAAAAAGATTCCCAAAGTTTCACTTTTCTTACAAGAAAGCCTGGAGGATGTTCTCTAAGTTCTTAGATACTGAGATACGTGGGCACTAGTCAAAACCAAAAGCAATGACAAGCACTTTAAAAAAAAAATCAAGAAATTTCTAATGCAGAAGAGGTATGAAAAGTTTTTCAATTTCAAAAAGCAAAGCTAGAGTTCTAAAAAATAAAGATACAGCATTTTGTGTACACCTTTGATACTAGCAGTCGGGAGGCAGATCTCTTTGAGTTCAAGGGCAGGCTGGTCTGATCTTGTTATAGGCCAGCCAGGGATACTAGGTAGGCAGTCTCAGTCAGTCAGTCAGTCAGTCAGTCAATCAATCAAGGTACAGACAGACTCCTATCAGACTGTCAGATAACTACAGTTATAAAGATAAGCTCTAATTAATAAAATATACATTTACTACTTGCGTAAAATATTTACGCAACATGCTAGCTGCACTAAAGCAATACTTTCTTTGTATTGTATTGTGTTTCTAAAAGAAACACAGTAGCAGTAGTATTCAGCAACTAAGATAGCCTTTTATGATCTCACCCTTGGATTGAAGCATTTATATAATTCCCTCACCTATATAGATGGGATGCTTACCAACAGACTACCAATACCTATATGAATGACAGTATGTCATTTCCATGAAGCCTCCAGTTTGTTAATTTTTAACCTAACGAACTCTACTGTGAGCAGGCCTGAAGGCCACAAGATAGGAAACTAAAACAATCTGCCACAATTAAATCTTCCAGCCTCAAGTAAGCCTTCAGGAACTGCCTCTAAGTGACAACTTGACTAAACTATCATAGAAGATCCTGAGGCAGGAACCACCTAGATAATACCCTAAAAAAAATCCCCAACTGTTAGAAACTGAGAGTGAGATATTTTTGTTATATAGCAATTATTAAAGTAATGACTTAATTATTCAAAATAATCACTTATCTCTGAGGCAATAGGATACCAAAGCTTGGAAGGAACACCTTGGTTTGGAGGCCTATCATATTAGATAGTTTGAGGATATGACAGAGAAGAGGCTGGTCATATCCATGGAGGCTTAGGGCAAGGTTTGATCCAACCCTATAGAACAGTAGTGTGACTCTGGTTCATCCGGCCTAGAGATCAACTATGTGGGCACTTACAAGTCAAGCATATGTAATGGAGATCAAAAAAAACTATGAACACTAAAGATAGAGCATACCCTGGTTAAGAATAAGAATACATTCTGAATACTGTCACACAGTGATGCCATGTTAGTATGCCCTGACTCTCCATGAGAGACAAAAATGAAACTCCATTTGGTACTTCACCTGTTCTCTACCCTATGTACTTATCTATCCTACTTAGCTTTTTTAATTTTTTTAAATCATTCTTTTTTGTTTTACATTCTGACTAGTTCCCCTTCCTCCTCTCCTCCCAGTAACCACCCCTCCAATCCACTCTTCCTGTTTTTTGGTCCCCCCATCCCACCCCCCCACCAGGAAAGGGAAGGCCTCCCATGGATATCAACCAGCCATGCATATCAAGTTGCAGTAAGACTAGGCACCTCCCCTTGTATTACGGCTGAATGAAGCAACCTAGGATGATGGAAAGGGTCCCAAAAGCAGGCAACAGAGTCAGAGAGGGCCCCCACTCCCACTGTTAAGGATCCCACAAGAAGATCAAGCTACACAACAGTAACATATGGGCAGCCCCAAGCAGGCTCCCTGGCTGTTGGTTCAGTCTCTGTGAATCCCTATGAGCCCTGATTAGTTGATTCTGTGGATTTTCGTGTGAGGTTCTTGACCCCTCTGGCTTGCTACAATCTTTCTTCAACCTCTTTTGCAGAATTTCCTGAGCTCCACCTAATGTTTGGCTGTGGGTCTCTGTATCTATTTCCATCAGTTGCTGAATAAAGCCTCTGTTGATAACTGGGCTATGCACCAATCTATGAGTATAGCAGAGTATCATTAGGAATCTTTCCACTGACTTTTTCTATTCATATATGGTTCTATCCTAGGTCTCTGGGCTATCTAGCCTCTGAGTCTTAGTCCTCCAGGAAGTGTCAGGAATAAGTTCCTTCTAGTCACATGCTTTATTCATAATAGCCAGAAACTACTAACAACCTAGATGTCCCTCAACTGAAGAGTGGATAAAGAAAATGTGGTATATTTACACATTGGAGTATGACTCAGCTGTTAAAAACAATGACATCATGAAATTTGTAGACAAATGGATGGAACTAGGAAAAAATCCTGAGTGAGGTAACCCAGACCCAGAAAGACAAACATGGTATGTATTCACTTATAAGTAGGCATTAGCTCTATAGTACAAGAGAAATATGCTACAATCCGCAGACCCACAGAAGCTAAGAATCAAGGAGGGCTTGGGGGGACAGACGACAGGACTCATGAATCTCCCTGGGAAGGGGAAATAAAATACATTTCAAGGGTGGAGGGAACATGGGGGAATAAGAATAGGAGAGATCAGGTTGGGAGAAGGTGGAGAGAGTACTGGGAGAGAAAACGGAATGGGGTCGGGATACACATCTCAGGGGCAAGGTAGAAAGCTAGTGCAAGAAAAACTTCCAGGAATCTATGAGGGTGATCTTAGGTAAGATTCTGAGCAGTGGGGGATACAAAGCCTGAACTGGCCACCTCCTGTAACCAAGCAAGACTTCCAGTGTAGGAATTAGGTCACCAGTCACATAACTTTCAACCTACAATTTATGCTGCCTACGAGATGTGCTAGGGTAAAGGTAGAACAGGAATTATTTGAATGATCAACCAACGACTGTTCCAGCTTGAGATCCATGCCTAACTTGCTTTCTATTGGTCTAGTAAACACCATGACCAGTAGCAGATTCTATTTTACAGCTTGTAGACCATTATGAACAAAAGAAAATGTCAACACCACAGCCAAATAAAGAGGAACAGGACAGGGCTGATGCGATTCAGTTTTTGTTTTACAAATGGATCATGTTAATGAGTACATTTCAGTTGTCCTGTCAAGTCATTGAAGTCACAAAAATGTCAGAGGAGTGTAATTCTTACACAGATAATTTTGTGAATGTGGACTACATGATAGCTCTAATCTAAACAAATTGAACTATGTATCAAAAGAAGGCTGATGGTAAAGACTATACAAGGATCAACCTCAGGATGAAGGGCTACAAGCAACTAATGACTGCTAAGTGAGGGAAAGTTCATCTTCTCTAGGGATGAGGCTCTTTCTGATCCAACATCAAAGAGCAAGTGGTCAGCCCTAAACACATATACATAGAAGCATCATTAGGTAGGCTCAGCAAGTTGTACTTATGTACACATACAACAATAAAGAAAAAATAAAAACTTTCTCTTTAAAAAAAAAAAAACAGGTAAGCTGGGCAGTGGTGGCGCACACCTTTGATCTCAGCACTTGGGAGGCAGAGGCAGGCGGATTTCTGAGTTTGAGGTCAGCCTGATCTACCTACAGAGTGAGGTCCAGGACAGCCAGGACAGGGTTTCTACACAGAGAAACCCTGTCTTGAGAAGCAAAAAAAGAAAAAAGGTAACTACCATGTCCAAATGCAACATAAGAGAATATAGCACAAAAACAAACAAAGAAACAAACCAATAAAACACATTTCATTTCTACATAATTTAAATTTAAGCATGATAGTGTTTTCCCTGAATATTACTTCATCATAATAATGCCCACATGTCTAATTTCAAAAAGCCAAGTCACATAGAAGTCATAAACCTGGATCTGTTTTCTATATTTTGATTCCATCATTAAAAAGCAAGATGCTTACTCCACTTTGTAGGTAACAGCCCTACCAGAAACAGAAAGACTCTCTTATTTTCACCCTCCAGCAGACTATTTAGGGACTTGTGTAAGTCTCATTTTAAGATTACATTTTATAACTTTTATTTCGTTACCATTTCAAGAGCTTTAAAAAGGTCCATCAGTGCCTGATTGATCACCCCATGTTCTTGGCGGAAAAAGGAGTCAAAATTGATTCTTGCAATGCCCAAAAGAATTTCATATCTTTAAATTGTGTTTGGTTTTAAAATAGATTGACTGGGATTTTAAGAGGATAACAAATTCTCATCTAAACTGAGCGAACACTGAGCAGAAATGAATGAAAAGCTAGAGCTTCTAATATAAGAACTGAGATGCTGTATTGTTTTTACAGGCTTATAAAAATAATAGTCATATCTGAAACTTACTAAAAATGTAAAGGTTTCACATTAAACTTTGGGGAAAGTTGAAACATATAATTTAGTGCACAATATCTCTCTGGTGAAAAACACATAACCATTATTACATCTTATCATCCCTCTCTTCTCCAATGAAATAAAGCATACAACTATATAACCACTTTCCATGGGATAGCTAGCAATATCAATAAATCATAAAAAAGAAAAAGCATCAAGGCAATTTTCAAATTAATGATTTAAATATATTTCAGATCCAAACTAACATCTGTATAATTACTCTGAAGGTATCAACCAATGACTTTGTAGTAATACATAAGAATGACCATCAAATTTGCTAATGAGGTAACTTGGAAATAAAAGTGAAAATCAGATAGGATGAACGTCATCTAATATAAAATGTCTATGGTAAATTGGAACTTATGGTTATTCTATCTGTATCCTTTGCTATCTACCTCTAAGAGACAATCTTTTGGAGAACTCTTAAAAACAATCAACTTTAAGTGATAAAATAAGGTGACCTTTAATCACTATGTACCTCTGCTTCTGTACCTACAAAATGAATATATCATTTTCTCTCCTACTTTTTAACATACTAAGAAGTAAATAATCATTGGGATATTAAATACACTCTAAGTGCAAAATGCATTTTTAAATGCACACCTAATAAAAACAATTACTAATGGAAAAAGCTAGACTTTTTTTTTAAAAAAGCCATAGCAAAGTTCAGAAATACTGAAAACTCTGAGAACATACATCTGAAAGAAACCTTTATTTTACATGTGCATACATAAATATGTATCATATATAATTATTTTTATCACAGAAATCTTCTATTTTCAGATGTGGCAGTTTCCTTTAAAAATCTTTCCACATAAATAAGATTTATAAAGAAATACTTTTAAAACTCACAGTGGAACCAGTTAAAAGACACATTCACTTACTATCTTGACTCCATAATAATAAAAGCAACAATGTCCAGAGTTCTCAGAATGATCTACCAGTGCATTACACACTGTGGCAGCAATGACAGGACAACACATGGCCTATCCAGAAGTAAATATCAACCACTACAGAAATACAGCACTCACCACAAAGTGGTACCACAGTTCCAATAAGCATTAATAAACTAAACATATATTCCCTGAAGGAAAGCAAGTACAATATATTTTATATATATCCTCTTATCAACACCTATTATAATGCCTAATATATATATATAATATTTAACACAACTTAGAAATGTTTGACAAATTACCACATTTATATACACTGATTAAAATAAGGAATGTGTTCTTAGAGGAATTAAGGTTGAACAGAAATAGAAATAAAAATGCTTATGTTACAACTTTAGATTTTTTAATTCACTTAATGTTTCTGTAATATTCTAATAATTAAAACATGTTAAACATTAGCATACTATTCCAGAAAAGCAGTTAATAAGTGGGTCATAAAAAGAATCATGACAACTGCTAGAATCAGCAAGGACTAGAAACCTACTTGTTTTATTTGGGGGGCTGAGTTTTGAGACAGGACTTACTCCACAGCCCTGGCTGACCTGGTATTCACAGTGAAGCCTAAGCCACCCTTGAACTTGTGTCAATCATCCTGCCTCAGCCTCAGAAGTCCAAATTTATGGCACTGGTATGTTGGTATAATTCTGTTTTCTGAGAATGGCAGAAATTATATATAGAGAGAAATTATAAACATCAAATAGAGTTTCAAATAAATATATTTAGTAGGTGGTTTACATCACAAGAAAGTTTAAGTAATACTGTAAAAGAGTGTTTCCAACTAAACAATATATACAATAGATAAAAGTCTGTCTTCTTGTTTGAAGCAAACTTGATAGTTGTTAAATAGGTTAAACTGAGAAAAGCACATACCTCTAAACAAATGTTATGCAAAAGAAACATGTTTATATGTATATGGGTTTGTGCACTATTGCAGTTGCCTGCAGCAGGCCCTAAGAGGACAGCAGATTCCCTGGAGCTAAAGTTAACAGGCAGCTGTGACCCTCTGAGTGTAGGTGCAGGCACAAAACTTGGGTCTTCTGTTAGAGCAGTATGTGCTCTTCTTAATCACTGAGCTATATCTTCAGCCCCAAAAGAAATACTTTCATTACGTTACATACAAAACCTACTGATTCGTTTCTGGGAGACACATGCTTTCCCTTTGACACTCTTAGAGAATTTATGACTAGAAGCAAACTTTGGAGCAATGCAAACCATGACTTTTCTACAAGGAAAAGAGGATCAGAAAAGCTTAAGCAGTTTACTGAAAGTCATACAAGTACTTATGAGCAGAGACAGGATTGAAGATCAAGTCTTCTACAAATTGCTTCTCATTTATCAAACAATAACAACATGAACTTTCAATTCTTCAAGATTAGGAGATGTTTATAGAAACATTATATAGAGAAAAAAAGGAAGAAAACTCGTTTCCCTTTGACTTGAATCTTACCATTTCGTCTAATACACCATGGCGATCAATCTGGTACAATGATGCTACATGAACACTAATCCACCAACTAAAGCCTAATGGGTCCTTGGCCTGGGTTAGGGAAACAGGTCTTCTTTGTTCACTTGATTTTTCAAAAAGTGTTTTAAGTAGTTTATTCAACCAATTCCAAAATGACTATAGAAACAAAAAGAGCATAATTCAGTTAAAGTATTTCCTGTTGATGATGAAATATACACACAAAACAGAGCATAAATTATGAACACTGATGTATTTTATGCTTTAAAGGTGTCTTTTGTCAACATCCTACAAAATGTTCTGAAAGTATATCTTTTAAATATATCATCTGGTAATCCATACAGATAATTATAAAACTAACTTTTAAGTCAATAATCTTCTATTTCTATTTGCAAACTTACTGTATTCGTTTCAGTTGCATATACTTTTAATTAATCTATCTATTCTTAATGATGACCTTAAAAATGACAGATATATTCAAATGTCTTGTAAAGAAAAGGAGTTTTGTTCTTACACAAAACAGCACTCAGAACTAACTCGTTCATGCCCAACCCAGTTTATATGCTAACATTACTGTGATTTGAGAGTTTGTTTTTCAGGGAACTAAACCTAGGACTTTGTCTTTGCCAGGCAAGTGCTCTACTTTTAAGCTCTATTCAAGCTTTTTAAAGTTTTTTTTTTTTTTTTTTCATTTTGAGGCAGAGCTGGCTAAGTTGCCAGGCTGGCCTTAAACTTACTATATAGCCCACACTAAATTATTTACTTCCTGTTTCCTGTATATTTTTTTTCTACACTTCAGTCCTTTCCCACTCTAGTAGCACTGTTCTGAAATGCTTCCATCTTGTAGCACTTTTTTAAATGTTATTCTACTAGAAACAGCTTTATTTTGCCTTTGTTGGTTAAGATTTTTGAGCTGATGGATAATTTTATTTGTTTGACTATAATGAAGACAGTACTTCCACTGAATTGATTCCTCTGCTGCTAAGAAGTCAGCTAGCCATCAAATGGTTACTTTTATATGTTTGATGCTAAGGAATGCATCCAAGCACTCTATGTCACACCCTGCCTCTAATTTCACTGCATAATTTTTGTTACTTGATTAATCTCTTTGTCTTTAAACCCTGTGATTTCACTGTAATGCACTAGGTGCTTTTTTTTTTTTAGATATACTAAGCAGGTACTTTGGGTTTCTTGATTTGATTAGTTTTCATTAAAAATGGAAAACTATTCTATTTTTTTTTATGTTTTACTCCTTTCCTTTTCCAACTACAAGACATGCTTCCTTACTCCCTATTTGTGTTTCTCTCTTTTATACTATACACAACCCATACTCAAAGTCTCCCTGGTACCATTATGAAACACTCAGCTGCCTTTAGTTACTATGTCACTTCAGCATCTCTTAACTTACACCAGTTTCTCAAGTGTCACTATGCATAACGGTGATGCTTTGAAGTAACTGATGACTGGTGTCTCTTCATGATGATCTCACATATTCGGAGCAAGAAAGTCACAGAAACGTTCTTATTCTTTCACTGCATCTTATGAGAGGTGCATGGTGTCAGTTTATCCTATTACTGGTTAACTTTGACTATGTGGTTAAGGTGGCATTTTCCAGATTGTTTAGATCTATGAGATTACTATTTCCTTCTTGGTAAGTGATAAATACTATGTGGAGATATTTAAAAAACTACAAACATATCCTACTTTATTTTAAGCTTCAAAGTAATGGCAACATATCTATTATTCCAGAGACTGAGGTAAAAGGAAGGCAATTTAGAGATTGTCATAGTCACCCATGCTGAGATTTTTGTCTCAGCAAACAAAACAAAACAAAACAATACAAAAATGGAATTAACTCATCTTCACTTCATTTTTGTTCACTATGCTAAGCAACCAACGAAAGATCTTGCTTAAAACAATTACACTAACTGGTTTTCTAGTGCTTTCCTGACCTATATTTACCAGAAAAGCGTGTCTTCTCCTACTTACTTGTACCTGCGTAGGTACTATGTAGATTACAACCCTTTTCAATTATGTCTTTCACAAACCAAGTTAGCCCAGGTTTAATATATAGATGATCTTTATTTGGGTTGTGTTTTACAGACATGTCCCATCATGTTTTGAACAAACAATATCTGGCATAAGATGGTTCTGGCTCCGTTTCATCTTTCAGGGACCTGACTAAAACCACCTATTTTTCTAAGAAGTCTTGTTAGTATTCACTAGAAAGTGGTCATTTTTCAAACCAATCTGTATATACCAGCAATCTGCACCATTTTATTTAGAACTGACTACTTCTAGTGAAAAAGATAGGAAATGTATATATACAAACACACATCCATACCTAGCTCTAATTCGCCATTTCAGGGCTTACACTAGCTTCTCCTCTTCCTATTGTGTGACAAACCTGAATCATACTATCTACAATATATTTAAAATTCTCTCAGTTACAGATGACAGGTCAAATATTGTCAACCCTCAAATAATGCAAAAGAAGAAGAAAAAAGAAAAAAAAATGTCTTAAAAAAGATTTCATTGTTAGCCTGGCATGGTAGCTCACACCTTCTGATAGAAGGCTGAGGCAGCTGGAGAAAAGTTTTCCATGATAGCCAGGGCTAAATAAGTGAAATCCTGTTGTTTATAGTTCTTTACAAATTTGTGTAAACAGTAAAAGTACATAGTCAAATTGGTATATTTTAACATTATCTAGATTATTTTCAACCCCTATACTGTGTTTTTTTATTCATTTGAAACATAAATGACTTCAATTACTCCTTTTTACATTCGTTTCAGTGCACTTTCTAAACAAATTATTTTTGTGCATAGGAAACATTAACATGATTTTAAAATTAGAGATATATAAAAAGCCACACTAAAATTGTTTTGAAGCGGGTAGAAAGACACAGAAAATTAAGGGAACATGAGGGGAAAAGATAGACTTTCATTCGTGTTTGAGGACTGCTGCGAGTTTAGAGTCAAGCAATCAGAACAATAGAAACTGTGACAGCATGAACTAGACCTGCGCAAACCCAAGCCAGACAAAAATCCAGCACTGAGGAGAGCAAATCAGCATAAAGTCCCACCTATAGCCAAGAAGCCTTTTGCAATTGAAAGCTGCTGGGAGAAGGAACCAACATTTTTAATGGAGTAACACTGTGTATATCAAATGCACTCAAAAGCAGGACCCATGCTTGGAGTAGTAAAAAAAATACAAATTGAACTCTTACATTGGTGCTGGTGGTGGTGGTGGTGGTGGTGTGTGTGTATGTATGCCTAATTTATGTTTTAAAGAGAAAGAACATGAAGTGGGTGAGTAGAAAGGTAGGGAAGGATCTAGAAAGAATTTGGGAAGAGGAAAGAATACACTCAAATTTATATTGTATGAAATACTCAAAAGGAGTAAATACAAAAATTTTAAGAGTTCCAGCATGGTTAACATTGCTATGAATATTTCCAATATAAAGACAATATTTCTTTTTTGGTAGAGATATTTCAAGTTAAGAAAGGTAAAATAGAAAAAAACAAAGTTTAAAGTTTATGTTTGAGTACAGCTTTGGACTTCCCCATATATAAACCTGCAGTTTTCTGCAAGTTTCACAAAACTATATAAATCGGCGGTTCCCAACCTATTGGCTGTGACCCCTCTGGGGAGACAATTGACTGGGGTTGCCTAAGGCCATCAGAAAACAGGAATATTTGGCACTATAATTCATAACCGTAACAAAATTACAGTTATGAGTAGCAACAAAAGTAATTTGATGGTTGGGGTCAACACAACATGAGGAACTACCTCATGTTAAAGGGTTGGAACATTAGGAGACTGAGATTGTACTTACATGAACAACATACTTTTTGACCCACATCCACCTCTGTGAGTTTTAGGCATTTACTCTAAAAGTGGTAATCTCATGGAAGCACATCTGGAACTACTTACTGTATGAACTCATTTAAATTAAGGATGCACATTTAGAACTATCCTTAACTCATTTAAGCTCCTTTAACAACCCTTTGAGATGTAATATCAGAAGTCTCAAAAATCATACACACATAGCTATTAAGATACTTAAGGGTTACTTGCTCTTGAGAACACCACACTTATGCTCTACAGTGACTTATAGACTTTGCCTAAGTGCCTCTTCCTAATGCCTATGCTCACAACAGACCAAATAAACTATTAAAAACCACTTAGCTCTATCCTGCAAGTCCCTCCCTTTCACAATGCCCCAGATAGAGCTTGGGTCCCTTTCCAGTGCCCAAATCTAATCTAGCCATGCTGCCTGCACCATAAGCAACCCCAAGCCTCCTTCCACCAAGATCTACCTTGTCTACACTTCCCCATACCACTCTCAGGCCCCTTGCATGTCACATTCTAACCTCTCCACTGAGCCCGACTCAACACATCCTTCTCCAGGTCTAGCCTGATGAGTCCACCTGATCCTGCCCTCCTCGTTTCCCAAAATGCTCAGATTTACACCCAAATCCAGGGTTGGATCACAACCGGATCCTGCAAACCAGCCTAGTCTGTCTGCTTGACCTCATCCACCTTAGCTATAGCCAAACTCTAGACTCAACCTGACCTACATATGCTGTCTTCTACCTAGCCTTCTCTGTTCATATCAGACACAGACATAAGAAAAGTGTGGGTGGGTGGGGGAGCACCTTCATACAGGCAAAGGGAAGGGGGCAGGCAGATGTGGAATGGGAGGCTATTGGAGGGGTAACAAGGAAGTGGGATATCATTTGAGATGTAAATGAGTGGAATGACTAATTAAAAAAAAAATAAATTAAAAAAGAAATAACAGAAGTCCACATCCCAGGTCTGTCAGCAAAAAAAAAAAAAAAAAAAATTATTTAAGAAAAGTCAGTCTCGGGAGTGGGTGCAGCCTACATGGCCTAAGACAGGGCTCTCACCCTCCTTTCACCCACATCAGAGTCCCTTGACATTGCCCATCGTCAACAGCCTAAAGCCTTCGACCATCGATGTGACTCATCTCACATCAGTGTTTTGGGGTTGTGAACTTGTCTAAGACCCCCCATAATTAGACATCCAAATTCAAAACTCACATAGTTGGGATTGAACATAAGACGCCTTCTCTAACTAAACAGAGAAGGGGGAGATGCCAGAAGCCAGGACCCTCGCCCTTACCCTTACCCCCTACCTTTCCCCACCTGCACAATGTCCTCTGAAGCTTGGCAACTGCAAGATCCTGCTTAGCAACTGCAGATAGACTCAAAGCAGAGTACCATGTCTTCTTAAGAATAGCAGGGAGACCATAACTCAAGCAGTGTACCATATCTTCTGAAGAACAGCAGGTAGATCATAATTCAAGGCAGTGTACCATATAGACCATGACATGTTTCAAGGCACAGGCCAAGAAGATTTTGTACTTTTCCACCACCTGGACCCTCTTACCCCCTCCCCTTGTAAAACATGCTATAAAAAAGCATTTCATGTTTAAAAAAAACAAAAAAGAAATTAAAAAAAAGAAGAAAAAAAAATAAAAAAAAAAATTAAAAAAAAAATAAAAAAAAAAGAAAAGTCCGTCTCTCTGCTCCAGACTTGAGTCCTGTAAAAATGTTTGCCAATGTTCTTCACCCTACATAAATCCCAATACATGAAGTCTAAAATAATAAACTTCAAAGAATTAAGGCATTTAAAAAAAAAAAAAGCCAGATGGTAGTACATGCCTTTAATCCAAGAACATGGAAGATAGAAGCAGGTAGGTAGATTTCTGTGAGTTGTAGACCATCCTGATCTACAGATTTAATCAAGAATCTGCATGTCCAAATGCTGAAGAACCTTGTCCCCAACTTGTTTTTGATCGATCAATAAAGATGACAGAAGCCACAGGCTGGGAAAAGGGAGACCGGATGGGACCCTTAGACCTGCACAGGCGAGGATGCAGGGAGGAGAACTGCCATGACAGAGGGGTGGGGTATGGATCAGATTTAAAGCTGCAGAGGGAAGACCATACTACTGTAGTTGAAAAGGGAATGCAGCTACCTAGTAGGGCTGCCCAGAAGCGAAGCGTCTTGGGGAGCATAGACCAATGAGCCTCACAGAATGTAACAGAAGGTTTTGAGACAGGAGTACCAACGGGAAAAGTACGCTAGCCATGGGAGCATTAGAACTGTCCAACTTTTGCCAACGCATTTCAAAAATAAGCTAATGTGTGTGTGTGTGTGTGTGTGTGTCTTTCATTCTCGGATCCATAGAGTTGTGGGCCGGGTGGCTGGAAGCACAACCAGCCAGAAGCATAAAGCAGAGTAGCCAAACTCCACACTACAATATTTTGTTAGGATGTGTTTGGGCAGGTATTTGTATTTACTTTCCTTGATGTATTTATCATGAAATGTAACACCAATTGACAGAACATCAACTGAATTTCAAGTTTTAATATACTAAAAGAATGTCCCTCAAGGGACATTGCCACCTATTCCAAAACGTAATGTGTTTGTGATTGTGTACCACCATAAGGAGATATGATTATGTGTCAACTTGACAAGGGGTAGACATGTGATGACTATTCTTGGTTGTCAACTTAAATACATCTAGAATTAACTAAAACCCAAGCATCTGGGTAAACCTGTGAGGGTCTTTTCTTAACTGAATCATTTTAAGGGGGAAGATCTACATTAAATATGGGCCAAACCTTCTGGTAGCACCTATATAAACATCAGAAAAAAGAAGCTCTTGCTTGTTGCCTGCTCGCCTTCATTCTAGCTGGCAAGTTTATTCCCTCACTTCGATTAAGAGTCTCCTTTGAATTCTGGAATATACTGAAAACCAGCTGAGACAGGCATTCAGACTCTTGGGCTGGATGGATTCATGGACTTTCTATCAGGAGACAGCAATTGTTGGAATAGCTGAACTATAACCTGGAAGCCACTCTAATAAACCCCACTCTTATATGAGACTCATTTTATGAATCTTACCTAATACAATATCTAACCAAACAAACAAACAAAAAACTCAATACCAAGCATAAGAAACCCTCTTTTGAATTAAGGTTTACACATGAGACTTCTAAAACATTTTGCTACTGCCCTTGGTTGCTTCCCCATCAAAGGGAGAAGATACATACCTTTAAAATGGAAGACATGACGTACTTGAGACACAGGGGCCAAAGGACCCAACATCAATCTGACCCAAAGGCCTCCTCCCTAAGGACTAGCTTTCATGATACCAGAAGGTTCCATACTAGTTTCCAATAGAAGGCAGCAACCAATAGTTCTACCAGCTATGACAACTATGAACTACAACAACCAATAGGGATGATAGCCATAAGGGTATTGGTGCACATACCCTGGCAGTAACCAACAGCTCTCTAACTGGACTTAAGACTCACTCAGAAGGAAATCACAACTGGTACTAGAAACCTAGCCAACTTCCCTGGGCTAGTGTAGTCATAAATCGGAGACAAAATTTTAATTGCCCCATACTTAATATATAACTAATTCTAAAACTTTGTTCTCATACTCACAGATACATCTATTTCTCACTTCTGCTAAAAAAGACTTATCATTCCACCAAATGGAGACTATTACAAAAAAGCACAACTGAAAAAAATGCAAAGTGATGGAGCCCAGTCCCATCCGAGAACATCTACAACAAATTAATGCACCTAAAGATCAGGGATCATTTCAGAAGGGGATGGTGGTGATGAAAAGATTGTTAAGAGTCAGAGAAACAGGAAGTTTGCTGTTTCAGAGAAGCTACACCCATGAATTGTCATCAATGTGACTGCCTAAACACAATCGGAACAGGATGACACCAAGAGGCATACTAATGTGGACGGAGGCAAGCTCAGGAGGATTCAACCCTACAGAAAGAATTACAGGCAACTAAGGAATAGTAATAGTGGGAAAACAGTCTTCCCCAGAGAAAAGTGTCATTACACACAAAGATATATGAAACAACAATAAAGAACAGGAGGCTGTGAATCTGAATGAGAAAGGCAGGGGTGCAAGGGGACAGTTAGACAATAGATAAGAGGGTTTGTTAAGAAATAATGTAATTATAATCTTAAAAAACAAAACAAAAGACCCTCCAACTCTACTGCTTCATCCTACCTCATCTTGAAATGCTTTTCTGAGGGGAAGTCAGCAACTCCAGCTTCACTTCAGAAGAGCTCTCTGAAAATAACCCCTCAGGTTCCCTAGTGCAGAGCCACTAGGCAGAGATAGATAGAGGAGATCTATCTCTGGCTGCTGCCCCACTGCTGGTAAACTTCTACATAGCACCCAGCAATTTATGGTTTTAATTCACCAAGGCCCATGGCTTCTTGTCATTCCAGTATTTCTTTGAGTATACCAGTACATGTGCTCACACACCCTTTTCTCTGATTTCCTACTTAAAAGGTGATATACTATAATCCTTTGCATTCTGTTCATTTCATTTCACAATGTATTAGGGAAATCATATTACTTCAGGTTTCTTCCTCATTCTACTATGTGTACACACACATAAATATTTGTTGTGTCAAGTTGATCAGGCATTAAGTCCCCATACAGTGTTTAAATGTTATTCTGGATACACATTTTAAATTTTCTGAAGTTAACATTTAAATAAGTAGACTCACAAAAGCAGATTGCCCTTCTTAATGTGTGTGAATCTCTCCATTTAACCAGACTTCTTACTGAAATTTAAAGGCTGCCCTGCAGATGAAGGAAGACTTCTTCAAGTTGGTGTAGTGATTTTTTTCCCCTCCCTTCAAAATTTGAAATGAGACTACACTTGCTGACTCTCAGGCTTTCATGCCTTAAGATTCAGACTGTAACTTGTGTAGACCATTTTCCTGGGTCACCAGTTTGTCACATACACACCAGGATCAGCTTCTATAACTATGTTAGTCAATCTTTTATAATGTCCTTATATATTCTGTTAATGCATATGCTCTGGAAGATACAGGCTAATACATCAGAATATTCTAGTATGTAAATATAATACTATGTATGCTTTGAGCAGTCATTCTCCTCAACAAAGTAGTCACAACAAGTAATCAATTTTCCAACTTACTTCTGCAACAGACCATTTACTTCTGTGGTCTAGAAGGTGAATAAGTAGAACCCATAATTCCTTAACACAGGAGCACGGGTAGTGACTAATCATTAATGCTTCTGAAGGCATAACCTACAAAAGGAAGCAGAGCTATTTACATGCCACATATATGATTGCTAAAAGAGTTAAAATATGTCCTCTATTTAAGAAAAAGTTTCCTTTACAACCAAACTACATGATAAACCTGATTTTCAGTTTAAGAAACAAAAAAGAAAATGTTTCAATCATTGGTCAAACAGTACACATTTAAGATTCTGTTAGAAATAAGTTCTGTCACTACTACTCAAATAGGCCCAGCAGTGTAATAGCAGCTAAAGAAAGTAAAAAGGATATTAGTGCAAGAATCTTCTAGTATAACATTCTTTACTCAACACTTCTTTTGAATATATATTGGAATGAACCTCAGTCAGTTTACATACTTGTATCTGTTCCGTCTAACACACTAACATAACACACACACACACACACACAGAGGCAGGAATGAGTTCCAGTACATTGATGTACAATGAGAAGTTACATACTATGGATTTTGAAAAGCTAGAACAAAGCAGTCTGAATGTTTTTAGCATAATGAAAAGGATTTAATAACTATTTAACCTGATTTGAGCATTATGTAATATATATGCTTATCAATACACATTACCACATTAATGTGTACTTACTATTTTAAAGTGCCACTTTAAAAATTAACATGTAAGATGAATTCAAGTCTATTGTAAACATTTATATCAAAATTCTTGCTACATCTAGCTCCCAGATATTAGTAATCAAATACAAAAAAAGAAACATTAACACAGAAACTATTAATGTTAATAACTCTTAAAGCATTACCTTGTCATATCTGTTGAGTGACAGGCATATTAAGTCACAGAAAAGATGTTCACAATGTTCTTCAAAGAGACTGACATTGGTTAAACTGTCACCTGCCTGACTAATAAACTGACGACCATAAACAACTTGTTCTGCAAAATAAAATAAATTCTATTTTAAAACCTCAGATTGTATAATTCTCACAAGAAAAAAAAGATTTTACCTCTTCAGATTCTTCTAAAGTAAAAATACAGTTAGGATTTTTGGGTTTTTGTAAGTAAATTAAAATTGAGAATAGCCAATGGGTCCATGTATTACCCAAAAAATCTTTTCTAATTCTATATTCAGTTTAATTAATTTCTCTTGTATTAATGAGGCCATCTTTGAAAAGCATTATTGCCCTGTCACTTTAAAATAAAAGAAAAACACAAAAAAGTACTCATCTACAACTCTAAGAACAAAGGAGCTAAAACATTAGATTTTTTTAACTAATGCTGGTATGCTGACCTCTTATAATTGTTTTGTGGCATAAAACAGAGCAAACCAAGGAAAATAATAACCAAAACAAATAATAACCAAGGAAAATAATAACCTACAAAACAGTGTGTGCCCTTGAATATTGTTCTAAATAGATGAAATACAGTCATTATATATCTGTGAATGCCCTTTGTCTATGTAGTTATATACATACATAAACAAAAGCTAAGAACTGACATATAGTTGCAAACTAAAATGCCAACAGCAAAATTTAAAAACCAAAACCAAACTAAAACAAACAAACAAACAAAAAACTCATAGCATTTGCCAGGTATGATAGCACATGCCTTTAATCCCAGCACTCTAAAGGCCGAGGCAGGTGGATCTTTTTGAGTTCCAGGACAGCCTGGTCTACATACTGAGGTCAGCCAGGGGTAAATAGCTAAGTGAAACGCTTATCTCTAGAAAAAGAAGACCAAATTAACAAAATATATCACAGCATCTGAAGTATAAGATTAATATCCATATATACAAGCTTCTAAAAGAAAATTAGAAAATCTGCAAAAATAAAAGACAAGCAAATAACAGAAGATTAAAATTATGTAAAGATGTTGACGTTAACTGATAACCAAAAAGCCATTGAAGAAAAAGAGACATTTGGTATCTCTTTCCATGTATTAGCAACATAAATCCATTACTGGCAAGAGTCTGAAGTAAAAAAACATAATCTATAATTAATGTCAAAACTTCAATGCTCCATTCTATGTCTAAGGAAATACGTTACAGAACATGTATACAAATTAAAGCTGCATGTATATGTGTCTTCTGGGAAATATTATTTACAATATTAAAAAATCAAAATCTATTGTTAAAAAGCAGACATGGCTGAATAACTGTAGTAGATCTGAAGCACGCAGCCTTGGAAAACTGAACCACAGGTACTTTCACAAGCAGATCTCTTAAAAGCTGCTAAATGGGAGCTGGGGAGGAATCTTAGTGGTTAAAGTGCTGCTATATCACTACAGAAACCCTAGTTCTGATCCCCAGCACCCAAGCAAAAGCCAGCAAGGGCTATAATCCAACTGTAGGGAAAGACAACTCTGGGGAATTGTTAGTCAGTCAGTTTAGCCAAAATGGCATGTCCAGGTTAAGTCAGTAAAAGACTGTCTCAGCCAGACAGTTTTGCTGCACACCTTTAAATGTAGCACTGCAGACGAATATCCGTCAGTTTAAGGCAACCAGGAGTTCCAGGACAGCCAGGGCTACACAGATTTAAAAAAAAAAAAAAAAAAAAACTCTCAAAAAAAAAAGAAACAGAGACCTTGTCCCGATACACACACACATGCACACACAATTTGTTAAATGAAAGATGGACACCTTGAGTGAAAAAGAGGCATGAACACTTCTTATCTACTTTTTTCTTTAAACGTCACTAAGTACTTATAATGCAATAAAATTGTTTATTTTCTTTTGAACAGGTTCTTACTACGTAATTCAGGCTGACCCAGAATTTAGCATATAATCTAAGCTATCCTCATGATCCTCCTGCCTCAGCTAACCCTGAGCTGGGATTATAGACTATATGCCAGTATACTCAGCTAATTCCATTTTAAAATTATGAATCAATCAATCAGAAAGTCAATAGTTCAATCTTAGGATTTTTAAAAAGAATCAACCAATCAATCAATCCTTAGGATTTTTAAAAAGAATTAAGACAGAAAATCGTAAACTTACTCAATTTTTCTCCCAGCATGTGCAGTATTTCCAACACCAGCCAATGAATATCTAAGTAGAGATGTAATAAATGCCATGATGGAGGGAAGAGCTGTAAATGACATTACCAAGAATGAATTAAAATTTTGTACCACAGGTATTTTGTACCACATCACAGAACTCCATGCACACAGATGAAGAACCAACTATTCAAAATCTCAGGGAAAAACTTGTCTTTGACTAGAGAATTCTTTCAGTGGAGATCCTTGAAAGAATACATTTTTTTCTTTCTGGTTTAATACAAGTACACACTTGAGATGGCTGAATAGACTAGACAGTACAGACCCCTTCGAACCAACCACTGATTCTATTTAGCCATGGGGCTGCAAAGAAATCTTTAAGATACAGGTTTTGCTTTAGACTTATCTAAGAAATATTCTTTAATGCATATTAAAGTAAGTTATATATAGTGAGTGCATAGGAATGATAAGAGATAAAAAAGTGAACTTCAGATTATCAAACCAACCAAACAGTCATCTTCACAAAATTAAAGAATTTTATCTCTCAATCCATGATTAAGCATTCAAACAATTCTATCGAAATCAAGTCAGAATTTTTAGCTCTTAGCTACACTGGGTTACCACCTGTCAATACTGAGTATCACTGTAAAAACAAGTAACATTAACAAGTTCTACTGAAATACCTAGAAAAAAAATGACAAGGGTTTTTCTTTGTCATTACAAACAAACTAAAATGCTAGACTAATAACATAGTAGAACAGGGAGAGAAAACAAGCAGCAGAACAGAGAAGAGATAAATAAATATGACATCTCAAATCAATGAGGAAAATGTAACCCATTAATAGTGTTCACATTCATTTACAGAAACTAGTATCAGATTTCCTATTTCCCTTCATATTTTGAAAATTATAATGTATACAGGTGTTTTGCTTGCATGTATGCATATGCAGCATGTGCATGAAGTGACCATGGAGACCAGAAGAATGCACCAGATACCCTGGAACTGGAGTTATAGACGCTTGTGAGCCATCATGTGGTTGCTGGAAATCAAATCCAAGTCTTCTGGAAGAGCTGCCCATGCTCTTAAACCTCTGAGGCATCTCTTTAGCCCTGCCTCCTACACATTTTAAAAGAAATTAATGACAGCTATAAATGTAGAAACCAAAGTGCTTTTTACCAGCATAAATGACATAATAGAGAATCAACAAATATAATCAAATACATACACATACACACACACACACAGGAACCCACAATCAATCATCTGGAAAATTCAGGTTAATTGGTGAAGAAAAACCAACAAATAAATAGAAGAAACTATTTTTAATGTATAAGATCTAATAAGTAATATCTGTAATGCAAGTATTTTGGATGCTTAGCTGGAAATAGTAACTAAAATGGTTTTCATATGTACACAAGATAATATGCTACATAAAAAAAATCTTACATTTTTAAAAATTATTTCATTGCAGAATAGTATTTTTGTATATATTTTATATTTTAAGAATAAGAAGTTCTCCTGCTTTAGTATATAATCTTATAGACCTCAAATAAACTAGTTCAAGTCCACCAAATCAAAATGTCTACAAAGATCTCAGATAAAGACTCTTGTGAACAAAGGCTACTTTCTGCTAATATAAGTTATTCATGTTTATTTTCTTATGCATTTGAAGGATATTAAGAAAATACAACCACTCCAATACACAGAAAACAAAAAAGGAAATTATCCTTCCTTTGCAAACTACGCATATAACTTTATCATATGACAGAATTTAAAAAGCAAGTATTGAGTTGCTCTCTTTGTATTAAACACATTAACCTATAAGTTATTTTCAAACACTTTTATTCTTAAATATTGATCTCAACATTGATATTCTGACATGAAAGTCCACCAAAATATAAATTTTGACTAGTATCATGTTACTAAAAACCTAGTTACTGATATTAGTAAAGCCAAATACAATAAAAGGGATTAAAAGTTCAAAGAATCTCATAAATTTTCATAACTTCTCATTTACATATGCTCCAATTTTAATATGCAGAATTTACCTGTTATTTACCTATAAGCTAGACTGTAATATTAATACCTTTTTAAAAAAAAAAATCAAACTTCAGAGTAAGTGTTTATCACTGGTAGAAAAGAGGCATATTTGAAACAACCAACCACGTCCCAAAAAAGTCTAAGGGATAGGAATACATAGACGTGGGCTTGAACCTAACACTATGAATACCATTAAGCTGGGATATTAAGGTGCAGATGTGAAAGTGCATTTTTCCACATAATTTTCCTTTGAGGCTAAGGGTATATAGTTGGTAGAGTGCTTTGCCGGCATACATAAAGACCCAAGGACAATTTCCAGTGTTTCATAAACTGGGTATGATGGTTTGGGTCTGTAAGTTCAACACTTGGGGGGAAAAATGGCAGAAGGATCAGAAGTTCAAGGTCACCCTGAGGCCAACCTCAGATTCATAAGACACTGTCTGAGAGAGAGAGAGAGATCAACTTTCTTTTTTAAATTTTACTATAATATATGACATATTTGCCTAAACCTTTATCAATGAGAATGACAGAAATTTCAAACACGTTAATTTTTATTTGAAACTTCTAAGCATTTACACTGTTAAATGGAGAACAGCTATTGATACAGGTAGTGTTTTATACACTTGAGGCACCAATCATTTAATTCTTCCCATATCTCTTGGAAGTTAAGGAAGCTGTGTAACTGGAGAGACTGAGGTAAGGCACATATATAGTAAAAAGACATAACTAACAAGCAGATCAGAGTTTCATTTCGTGCCATACATGTACAAGTTCTTCTCATTCTTGAATAATACTTTTTCTTGGAGGAGAAAAAAGTTGGATAATTTAAAAAATAAACTAATCAAACCTTAATCTGGTTTTGATTTACAAATGCTCCTAGAGTAACACTGGGAAGTTCAGCTAGATGTCCAATATATAGAAGTAATCCACGAAGCTCATCAACCAACATGGAAGGAAGCTGAGCTCCCAAAGCCTCATAGGGATGGGCAGGGAGACTGTGGCGCTCGGCTTCTTGTACTTTCAGATACCTAAAAAGTCATGAGAGAGAATAAATATACAGGAGTCTGTGTGAATATACCCACAGATATTAATCAAACAATAAAAATACTCATCTGTTATCCTACCTGAAGATGAAAACTTTAATGTAGTGAAGAAACACTACACATTGCTGTCTAATACTGTCTGCTTTGGCGTGCAAGGTGGCTATCTTCCCTAAAAGGAAACAGATACTATCAAGGATAGCTTAAACACTGTCAGTGAGCAATGGCCAAAATTTTTTACAGGCTTAACTTAAAATCTACCTTGTAAGTCTTACTAAGTTTACAACAAACATACCTTGAAATAACCTACTTTCTCTATCTCACATACCACAACAGAACCCACAATAGGACTTTGTTTCACCTTCCTATAATCTATTTGCAAGACTTGCTTAAAATATGAATTCTTTACGATACCATTTTTCTTTTAATTGAGTGACAGGTGGGTGTGAGCTGCCCAAAATAGTATACTAGAGACAAAATTCAGTTCTTCCACAAGAGTAGTACCTGCTTAAGGGCCATTTGTCTAGCCCTGTGAATTAATTCTTGTTGCTCTCAAGTCAAAATGAATATTAGGTCACTAACTATATTCATAATGAAATCAAAACTCTTTTTAATTATCTATATATGAAATAATCTTTCACTAATTCTCCTAAACGCATCCCCTGTCACTCTTTTTGCTCAATTTTTTTAACATTCACATTACGAAGAATTATATACATTGCTACTATATGCAAAACACTGATAAGTATTATAATACATAAGAGACCAAAACTAAGAGAAACCAAGAGCACACTGCCTTAGACTAAAGAACATTGGAAACAACTCTATAAAACTGCACACTAGTTAGGACTGTTCAATTTCTTAATTAGCAAATTTGAAAAGTACAAATTACTACATAAATTGACAGTTAACAACTAGCAGGTAATAACAGGTAGACTTTGATGCCGGAAAATAAACAACCTTCATTAAATACAAAAATAAGATAGTACTTCTCTGTGGTTATAGTGAAGTGACAAAAGTCAACCCTTTATAATCATGTCTGAACACAGAAATAAGGCTCTATGCAATCACATACCACAGGGAACATCTTTGTCTTTATGCTATTAAGCCCAGTTTAATTACTAAAAACCCTCCCAACCTTCCTTCCTGTGGCTCATCCAATTGCCTTTGCTCTTTAACAGCATCCAATCCAGAATACCCCATAGCCATTACATCTTACACATATCAGCAAATGCATGTGCATTTACTCAATGTTTTGATAAATTAATGAACCTATTTGACCAAAAACACATTCCAGATGATCTCTATTTATAGGCAGTATGACAGACACAAATAAACACTTAATATGCATCATGGTATTTAAACTATACAAGAACTCAACCAATAAGAGCGTAACTGTTACATAAGAGACACATTATTAGCTAAGTTTAAAACCTAGGTTGAACACAAAGTCAGGACTCCAAATACTACATTGCACTAAAATTGTTACAAGGAGAAGCAGCTGGCCTACAATAAAAACACTGCTGTTCAACTTCCTTCAAAAGACACCTACACTACTCCACTAAATCAACAATCCACTAAATGTCAAAAGGAAGCAGACGTAGAAAGCAAGAAAAGAAGATCAAGAGTCCTAAGAAGTCTGTTAACTTCTTTATCTTGTGTTTATGTTCTCCAACCAATTCATCGCCTCCAAAGAAATAATTCTCTCAGTAAAGCTTAGGGTTTTTTCAAATCAAATTTACCTTAAATCCTACATAGTTGAAAAACAATACTATAAATATCAGTTATAACAACATTTAAAAGTCATATTCTTTTGAAATACCAAATACACTATATCATGACCCTCTGATATAACATTTCATATTTTTATGAAATTCCAGTTACACTTTAGAACTTTATATGCAAGTCTATAGAGTGGTATTTCTTTTTGTGTAATTAAATACATATTAAACTTACCAAAATCACAGTTGACTTGTAACAAGGACTCCAAGTTAAATATCTGTTGCCTGATTTAAAAAATGTAAGAGAGTAAACTTTAGCATAATGTAAAGCACATAGCAATTACATGGGTTGTGTTTCTAGCACTATGGAACTAACAATTCATTTTTGTTATAATTCACTTTGTAATGTTTATTAAAAGTCAGCTTCAGACATAAATTTTAAAATACACAATGCATAAAAATACATCTCTGTTTAAACTTACAAAAGTATAGAAGATAGATCACAGGAACTATTTGAGAATCAGACTTCAATATCAATTACTATCTTCAGGAAACTTAAGATATATAAAACATTGTAGGGTTAAGTTTTATGTTAAATTGTATCATACAGCTGTGTATAGTGGTTCAGAAAATGTAAAGGATTACTGTCCTAATTAATACCTAGTCACCTTGGTACAAAATAGTTATCTGGAGAGAAGAACCTCATTTGAGAAAATGCCTCTATCAGCTTGCCTACAGCAAAGTCTAAGGGCCTTTTCTTTTTTGGGCCTTTTCTTGATTAATGTTTGGTATGATATAGGTAGCCAGCTTACTGGGGATGGTGTCATCCCTGGACAAGTGGCCCTAGACAGCATAATATATCAGGTTGAGTAAGCAATGGGGAGCAAGTCAGAAGGTGGCATTCCTTTGTGGTTTATGCTTCAGTTTCCACACCCAGGCTCCTGTCTTGCCTTCTGAGATGAACTGAAACCTATAAGCCAAATAAACCCTTTTTTCCACAAGTTGCGTTTGTCATGGTCTTTAATCACAGTGATAGAAAACCAAACTAAAACAGATACATAAATAAAAAATATATATGTAAGGCTATTAGGATGCTTCATTTTAATTCCTGATGGTAATCCAATTTCATCATTTCCATTTGCCTTCAAACTCTCTTGGATAAAGACCAACTTCACTACAATATTTAGAATTACAGAAAAATTGCTCAGCTTGTTTTCCCAATAAATAACACAAAGCTGGAGAGATGGCTCATCAGTTAAAAGCACTTTTTGCTCATGCATTTTTGGACATGCATTTGGTTCCCAGTATGTACGGTAGTAGCTCACAACCATCCAAAATTCCAATTCCATGGGATCCAATGCCCTCTTCTGACCTCTGTGGGCATCACACATGCATATAGTACACATACATACAGGTACTCAAAACATTCATAAACTTGATTTTTGTGTTGACCTAAAGAGAAAAAAAAATTTACAACATATAATACATCAAAGATACACTGACATCTCTTTATGAGGGTTCATGGAATATAGTTTAAATCTTTATCTTTGAAACATGATGAAAAAAAAGAAAGCCAGGCATGATGGTTCATGCTTGTAATTCCAGCATGTTTAGGTCCACCTAGGCTACACATTGACTATAGTTGACAACCTGTCTTACAAACAAAAAATGCATATACAATGTGTTATATATAGAATATGTACATTATACACATACATAAATAGTTTTTCAGTGTGGCTATTCAGTGCTCAGTAGTAGGATGCTTGCCTAACATTTACAATAGCCTAGATTTGATCTCTAGAATCACACATGTGTGCCCATACTCACAAATATATTGATAAGGATTGTTTATCAATATAAGCAATATAAACTCCTTAAAACCATTATTTATCAGTCATTACTGCTTGATTGTTTCCTGGTAAGACCACCAACAAAGCAACAAAACAAGAGCAATTTCCCTGATGCTTTGGTAATCAGTAGTGGAAAAACCAGCAATATAAAACTAGACAGCCTTAGAGTTAAAAATAAACACATACATACCTGAATAAATGAAAGAGCTCTCGACATGAATAGACTAGTGCTGTCTCAGTAACCCACTGGATGCCAAACAGTTCTACTGTATCCTCTTCAAAATTAGTTGGTAATGGATCAAGATCTAAAATTAACCTGTAATGGAAATGATGATTTAACCATTTGAATCCAGACTATACATGACATATACATATACATATACATATACATATACATATACATATACATATACATAT
>NW_021604576.1:10683245-10701112 GCF_004785775.1 Grammomys surdaster | reverse complement strand
CATATACATATACATATACATATACATATACATATACATATACATATCGTGTGTTGGGGGGATACTTTACACTTTACGTTGTATAAACCAGGCGAAGTAATGTAACTCAGAAAGGAAAACTTAAAAGAATTCTAGGCAATATACAAAGTGGTCTTAGGTCATAGTATTTTATCTTTCAAAGAGACAATGCGTTTTTTAAAACACCAAACAGTCCCAATAATGAAGAATGACATCATATAGCTACGTAATGTGTTTTAAGGTTATTAAGAAGGTATAATCATAAAATCAACAAAAACGGTTTTCTTTAATGAAGTTTCCTCAAAGGGCATTACCAAACTAATTCAAGAACAGCAATTTTATTGTAATATTCATTTTACTAATGTGTCTATGAATTCTGTATGCAGATGGAAAGAACCGGAGCAACACAACTGTCAGGTTCTACTTATAAACTACTGAAAACTTATAGACAACTATTATCCTTAAACGAAAATACAAGTTCCAAAAGATTAGGCTGCTCTGAAACCAGTCCAAGTAAATTAAATGTCCAGCTACCCACTCCTAAGAGATTATTAATTAACCAGAATGTTCTCTGTAATACTCAAAACCCAGCCAGAGCCCTAACACTGGCGAGAACCTTCTATGTACTAAGCTTATATCAAACGAGGCTTGCTGAGCACCTAAGTTTAGACATCAGTGATAATTAACCAACGTTGGTGGGGATGGGGCTCTACCTACCGCTTAAGGGCGCCACTGGCAAGGTAGGACTCTCCAGAAAATGTTCCCTCTCTGTTGTCAAAAGCGCAAGAAAAGCAGGGGGGTTTGCACCACTCTGTCCCCAGTTCCAGCTCTAAGCTGTCAGTCAAGAAGACAGACGCTGCGGAACAGCCATCCATTATTTACATCATGCTCTGAAATGACACCGCGGTTCCGTACAGTTATCGTTAAGGCTCCAAAGACAAGGTGCAAGAAGATGAAAGATAAGGGGCTACCTCAGAGCTCCAAAATGTGCCCTCAGCATGCATCGGGCAAAGAAAGTTAAACCAGAGAAGCTCAGAAGGCAACGAGCGTCCTCCAGGCCTCCGGCCCTAGACACTGGAGCCGCCAAGACTTCCAACGCAGCCCTCGCTCCCTCCGGGCTGCAGTGGGTTCTGAGGGCCTCACGCACCTCGGACTGGTTTCCTGCCGCGGCCCGAGGTGGTGCACGCAGCCCCGCAGCCTCCCTCCGCCTCCCTCCGCCCCAGCCCAGCGTTCGGGACCGAGACGCTGAACGCGGCGCCCGCCAAGAGTAAACCGGAAGCAGGCGAAATTCCCGCCACGGCGTGCCCCGCCTCCGGCACCGCCCTCTCGCGAGTCTCACTGAAAAGTCTAGCTCTGCCCAAGCTCTCGCGAGACCATGTGGGTCCGGACTGGTACAGGAGGTCTGTCTTAACTTTTCTCTGTATCTTTGAGAGTTTGCGGGGTGAGATCGCTCTACGAAAACGTAGTTCTCTATTGAGGAAAGGGAGGAGGTTCTGAGAACAGCCGGGATCAGCTTCAGGCCAGGCCTGGGAGAGCGTTATTCCCGGGAACCCCGCGCCTCCCTCGGCTGTCCGCAGCGGGTCCACCCTCTTCCTGCCCTGGGGCCCACACCGCTTTCCTCTGGTGGATGCCTTCTGCTCTGAAGCAGTGGCCCAGAACACGAGGGAGAAGAGAATCCCTTGTCCAGACACACTGAATAAGTCAGATTGCTTTTTCCTCAGACATAACAACTTTTACTCCCTTTGTAATACATCTGAAGAGATACAATTTTTTAAAAACATGTTTCCATCCATTTTCCTTATTAAACTGTTCTTTAAAATTTATTCATTTTGTCTTGAGGTGGGGGGGGGGGGTTGAATTCAAATACCTGCTGTGATTTGAGTATATAGCTTGTCCTGAGGACATCCACTTCATAGGGAACCTATCCTAACTCTTGGATGTTTACATAAAATACAACGTATTTTCAAATGACATATGAGATGGAGTGAGAAGAGAAAAATCCCACCACAGTGTAGGACTACTGTAGTAGATGTATTTGTGCAGCTCAGTTGAGGTACTCTGAGACCTGATGCTTTTTTTGTTGACTGCCGAATCATATCTATAGTTGGTGATGAATATAGTCTGTATCCTGAGGGTCTCTTCCACGGTGATGTCAAGAGTATGTTTTCTGAGTATGAGAATATTGAGCATTGGCACTGCAATTAGGACAATTTACCATATGGCCAATTTTCTTCCACCAATCAACATTCCAATACACTCTTGTCTGTTGTGTCTGTTTAAATGTGTGAATTCAACTTCTGTGAATCATGGAATGGGAAGAACAAAATAAATGACAGAGGAGGATTAAGGTGATACTTAATGAGATTGTCACATACAATGTGATGACTGGGAACCCACAGCTAATAAGAGACATTATCATTCTTAAGCCAAAAAGTAAGGATAATTACTAGAGAGGAAAGAGACCTATACCTGTAGGAGGCAGTCACCTAACTTATAGTCATACAAAAGTGATTGCCTTCGCAGACAAACATAACAACTATTCCCCCACAGCCAAGTGGAGGAAAAACCTCAAAGGACTAAATGCTCAAATCTCTTCCCACATTCCATGTTTCACTCTTATTGGCCAAAACAAACTAAACAGCAAAGCAAGGGTGCAGCCTATCAAGTGTATGTAGTCCAGGTCAGAAATGAAAAGAACTAAAGAAAAGTTATGGACTCTTCTTTGAATCAGACAAAATTTTAATTATTTTAATCTTAATTTTGATAAGACATAACAATGTTAAGCATGAATATATCTATCAAATGTTTCCATAGATAGGAATAGATAAAATAGAGATATATATTTTTAATATATTATACAAAGTAATACTGCTACAGCAGAAATATTCAAATAACATTGTTTTGTAAAGATGAGACATTGGTATTTTGTCCACACTGCCCCCAATTTCCTATTCTTCCTGTCTCAACTTCTCAAGTAACTTAGACTACAAGCAGTCATCACCATATCCACCAAGCTTAATTTGAAAATTGAAATGCCTCTGTAATTAATGATAAAATAGAAAATTAATACAGCTATAAAAGATTTGAATAGTACAACCTCCAGGTTGAACCTAATTGACACATATGACTAAGTTAACAAAATATATACAATTAAAAGGTATACATGGAACATATGGAGATAGACTATATTCAGCATCATAAAACAAATTTCATCTATTTAAAAAAGGATTGAAGGCTATCAATGAAATATAGTGGTAGAACATTTGTATACCATGTATAAGTCTCTGCATTTCATTCTCAAAAGCAAAAAAGGCTGAAATTTTACGAAGTATATTATGTATCTACAATGAAATTAGGAGCTACTTTAATTAGAAGGGGAAGAATTCAATGATGCAAACATCCATTTTGAAATATTGGTAGTAAGTTCAGTTAATTCAAACCAAAGATAATAGCAACAACAAAAACAACAAAAAGGATAGAACTAAAGAAAAATGAAATAAATGAAACAAAAAGATTCTTCAAAAGCATCAACATGCAGTTAACAAACCATCTACCTAGACTGATCAAGGAGTAAAGAAGGAATGGCAGGAGAAGGGAAGATGAAAACAGAGAAAGAAGATCAGAAGGGACATAAGCTCCAGTAAAAAAGAGAATGGGGGGAAAAAAAAGAAAGAGACTGGGGTGATGGCTCAGTAAAGTGCTTGCCACATAAAGACCTTATTTCTGTCTTCAGACACACACACACACAAAGCTAGGTGCAAGGGAACATGCTTGTAATATCTGCTGCGAAGGAAGAGACAGGAAGGATCCCTGGGACTCTCTAGTTAGCTAGTCTAGTCTACACTGTGTCCCAGGTCCCAGAGAAACACCCTGTTTCAAAAATAAGGGGCATCACTTCTGACTAATGACACCTGAGATTGGCCTCTGGTCTCCAAACATGCATTCCCGTACCCACATACAAATATACAAGCACATAATCCTATAAGTACACACCAAAAACAAATTTAAAGATTAGAGTTATCAGTATAGACTTTTTAGAAATCCAAAGGATGAGGGTATTTTAAAGTATTAACAAAAGTTTGCAATGAGCAAAAATGAAATGTACAATTTCCTTGAGAGCCACAAGCTATCAAAAATATCACAAAAATATCTTAAGGATGACATGAAAGCTCCATAATCTAACATAGTAACTTAGGATCATAATTAAAAAAAATTACAAGACCAAATTACGTGACTGTTTACAGTCTCCTAGGCATCTTTTTAATTGTTTAGTCTACTTTATTTGCTATATTTGTGTTGGGAAGCCCTACTGCTAAAGTTCAAGTCTGACATTAATAGAAAGCCCTGAGCTCTGTGCAAAATGGCAGCAAAATGATGGCAAATCCCTTTGTCGGTGAGGATTCTCCTTCTCTGACCTTGTCTAAGAGGCACAAAATCCCTATAACATTTGCCTGTAGGATGTTAGATAGCCTTGGTTAGATTCATGGATTCAGCTTCCTTTCTCCCATTAAGAACCCATTCAGCAAGCATCTAAGATTCCTGGATTGCTTCCCCATGTTAATGAGGAATCTTAGTACCTTAGCCTTCACCCAAGGACCTTTGCCCACCCTGGATATTCCTACCTCCTTCCCCAAAACTATACACGTTGTGGTTCACTCTGATTAAAATTGATCTTTCCCCATGAGCCTGATCCTGGAAATGAGTCTGTTATTTCCTTCACAGGACTTCTAAAACCCTGTTCATCCACTCTGCTCCCTTTGTCCTCTCCAACCAGTGGCCAACATCCCTGAGAGAAGGGTGACCCATGTACATGAGTGTTCTGCCTGCACTTAAATGTGAATAACGTCTATGCCTGATGTCCACTGGCTCAGAAGAGTTACAGATAGTTAGATACATTTGTCAGATAGTTTCGGGTGATTGTAGGCCACTATCAGGTTCTGAGCAGCCAACCCAGGTCCTCTTCAAGAGCAACTAGTGCCTTCTCTCCACTATCACCACCCCCCATTCCAAATATTTAAGGAAGGAAAAATATTTATTTTGTAATAATTCTTTCAGTAAATAGAAAGTTGAGTACATCAAAACTCATGAGTCTAGCATTACATTGATATAAGGATATGTCTGACAAAAAAAAATCTATCTACTATCACTCTCCAATATGGAAATATAGCAAGTGAAATCCAATTGCATAAAAATAAAACATGGTAAGTAAATCAGCTTCACCTTAGTAATAAAAGGCTAGTTCAAATTTATTATTTATACATAAATATATAAATGTATATACATGTATACGTATATTTAAAATATATAAACATAATGTATAAATATATAGCTATACAAAGTATATAAAATTTTATATAAATATTTTATAAATATATATATTAACTTCTTATAGCATTTTACTTAAGTAGCTTGTCAATGCAGTATGATATGAGAGAGAAAAGTAAGGTGGACTAGAGTGAAACCAGAAAGAAGTGCAACTATCTTTCTTTGATGACACAATGAGCCATATAGAGAAAAAAAATTCTAGTTACTGAAACTAATAGTGGATTCTGCAAGATGGTAGAGTTGAAAGTTAACGTTCAAAAATGTTTATTTGTTTATATTAAACTACAAATAAGAAATGAACATTGAGGTGATGGCTTTGTCAGAATATATATTGAAATTGGAATGCAAGTATGATATGAATTTTTTTTTCGTTAGTGGCCTCCTGACCTGGGTTGAAACGAGACGTAGAGTCAGACACAGGTGTAGCTTTAAAGACTGATAGTCTCCAGAAGTTCTAGCTTTCTAAGTATATTGAATGCTTATTGATAATTTCTAAAAAGCCTAAAAACGTTCTTGCTCAATCTGATGGTTAAAAGCCTCTGCCTTAGGCGATTAAAATCTGTAGCCTAAGAGCAGGGGACTAAGTAATGTAGCCCTTATTCAATCTCCACAGGAACTGAGCAGCTCTAACTCCCAGCCTGTTAGTTGAAGTCTCATTAAGAAAAGGGACACTTTGAAAAGTGATTTTAATCTTTATATTTAAGTTCTTTCTAAAAAGTTTCTTATGAACTTTCTCTAAGAAAAGTGGATCAGCGAATACCCAGAAATAAATCCACACACCTATGGATATTTGATCTTTGACAAATCCAAAAACATACAGTGGAAAAAGAAAGCATCTTCAATAAATGGTACTGGTTTAACTGGCCATTCTATATGTAGAAGAATGAAAATAGATCCATATTTGTCACCTTGCACAAAGCTCAAGTCCAAGTGTATCAAGGGTCTCCACATAAAACCAGATATACTGAATCTTATAAAAGAGAAAGTGGGGAAGAGCCTTGAATTCATTGGCACGGGGGAAATTTCCCTGAAGAGGACATCAATGTCTCAGACTCAAAGATCAACAATTGATAATGGGACTTCATGAAACTGAAAAGCTTCTGTAAGACAAAAGACACCATCAACAGGATAAATCAGCAACCTACAAATTGGGGGAAAAAATCTTTACTAATCCTACATCTGAAAGAGGGTTAATATACAAAATATATAAAGAACTCAAGAAGTTAACCTCCAAAAAAAACCAAATAACCCAATTAAACAGTGGAGTACAGAGCTAAACTGAAAATTCACAACAGAAGAATCTCAAATGTCCAAGAGGTACTTAAAGAAATGTTCAAAGTCTTTAGTTATCAGGGAAATCCAAATCAAAATGACCCTGAAATTCTACCTTATACCCATCAGAATGGCTAAGATCAAAAATTGAAGTGACAGCACATGCTGATGGGGATGTGGAGAAAGAGGAACACTCTTCAGATTCCAAAGTGGTACAACCACTCTGGAAATCAATCTGGTGATTCCTCAGAAAATTGGAAGTAGTTCTACCTGAAGACCCAGCTATACCACTCTTGGGCATATACACAAAAGATGCTCTGGCATACCACAAGGACACATGATCCACTATGTTCATAAAAGCTGGAATGTAAATAAATAAAATAATTTTTAAAAATAGTAAATTTATGAGGCTGTCATAAGCGCAATAAAAGAAAAGAAAAAAAATGAAAAAAAAGAAAAGAAAAGGGATCGTGTCTGTTCTTTCTTTGTCCTCAGCACTTATACATCTTTCAGAATACATGATCACATGGTAAATAGTTTACTACAAGTTTACACATAAATTCAAATCATAAATTGAGAAGTTTACAACAGAGAATGTTTACATGCACATACATTAAGAGTAATTATCTGGCTAAGCATTCATCATCTGTCACTAGCTTTACAGGTTCATGGAGAGTTAAAGACCATAACTTTTGTGACTAAGTTACTAGTGAAGTTTTGTATAGATAAACCCTGTCAATATTTTGTCTTCTGTCCTTGTACCTGTAGTAAATCCTCAGTTCCTTCTTATGACCTTTGGTTAATGGTTTACAACCTTTTGGAATGTGCTCTAAGTTGTAGATGCTGGCTTTCAATATCAGAATCTATTAACTTGTGACACTTGAAGACTAGCAGAGTTCTCAATGTAGTTTTTACATTAGAAAGTATTTAAAAGCAGTTCTATTATAAAAGAGATTATAATTAACAATATCATTTTAAGAATTCTTATAGGATCATCATTAAGAATGAAAAAATTCATCTGTCATCTATTTGTCTATACAGCATCACTACAAAACAGTACATCTTTGTTGTTCTGTAGACATCTGCTCAAAAGGGTAGGCTAATACATAGTGATTGTTATATATGTAATAATAATAATATCAAGAAAAGCATATTAATAACAGGAATCTACTAAAATGAAATTCTTCTATGCTTTATCTAGAGAAGCAATTCCGTCATTAACTTTGACAATCTATGGCAGAATCATCTCAGGAATATCACCTACTAGTTTTTAGCTTCTTCTTGATGGCTTCTGTTAATTTTTAAGTAGTTTATGATTTTATGTGAAAGACAAAAATATTAACCAAGGTAAACATATCAGAACAGCAGCAAATATTTCAATAATAATTCTAAGAGCCAGAAGACCATGGGATGCTGCATTTCAAGCCAGGAAACTTAATAAATACCAGACAGCATTGCTATATCCAATAAAGCTATCCTTTAAATTGGATGGAGAAATAATGACAGTTCAGATAAGTGGGTCATTCCTCAGGGGTCATTAGCCACTAGCCCACTAGGGCATAGGGAGTAGAAGGGAAGAGTGGGGTATGGACAGCCATTAGTATGAAGAAAGAATTTCTGGGGCACAGCTTCAGTGAGACAGTTCTACTTTATTGCTTCAGGAGTAGAGTATATAATGGCTCTTAGTGGTACAGGTGGGAAGGGCTGATTGGTTGTAACACAACAGTACCTAATTATCATACGGGCAGGGTAGAGGGGAAAGACTCAATTGCTGAATCATACAGCTCTTACAGGGAGCCCTGTGTAGGGCTACCCTCCAAATAAAGACTGGCATCTGTGCTCAGAAACATTCTCTCCAAACAAAGTCAGGCAGAGAAAAGGAAGCCTTCCTGAGAAAGTGAGTCCTCTATTGTGTGCCAAGCTACGAGAGCTATCTGAATATGGTGGACCTTAACAGCAGAGTTCTCCAACACAGGTAAGCACAAACTAAGACCATGAAAACCAATGCAGCAGATATTTGAAGAATATTAAGCATATGGAACAGCTTCAATCATGAGACCACAGAATTGTGGAATCAGTAGCTATACAAAGAAAACTCTGAAAAGAATCTATCAGCTCAAAAAAAAAAAATTCAAACAAGCAAATCACCAATTCCAATAGAGCAAAACATAAAGTGCAAACAAAATCCAACCTATCAAAAATTTGATTTGAATGAAGATTGACTCCATAGGCTCATAGAGCCTGGCATTATTAGGAGATACCACTTTGTTAGAGTAAGTGTGGTCTTGAGGAGGCATTATGTCACTGAGGGAGGGCTTTGAGGTTCCAGATGCTCAAGCACTGTCACACTCTTGTCAGTTCCCACTCCAGCACCATGTCTATCTGAGTGTTGCTGTGCTTTCCATCATGATGAAAATCGACTAAACATCTGAAACTGTAAGCCATCCTCAATTAAATGCTTTCCTTTATGAAAGTTGACATGATCATGGTCTCTTTTCACAGCGATAGAAATCCTAACATATGACCCAACACTTAAAAGATCCTATAGATTTCACCAGAAAACTTGAACCTGACAAATGCTTTCAAGAAAAGTAGGAGGATACAAACTCAACATATAAAAGTAAGTAGCATTTGCCTATACCAGTAATTACCTTCCTGAGAAAGAACTCATGGGAAGAATACTACTCACAATAGGTTAAAGAATATCTAGGAATGGGGCCTGAGAGCTAGCTCAACAGATAAAGCTTGTATCAAGGAAATGTGAAGACTGGAGTTCAGATCCCAAGAATCTAGAGAAGAGCTGAGCATCCACGGCATCTGCCTATAATCTTTGGACTTAGAAAGTAGAAACAGTGAGACTAACCAGAGTTAGTGAGAGCTGGGATCAGTGCGAGATCCTGCCTCAATATATATACTAGGGAGTAATCAAGTAAGACAGCCAATGCCAGTTTTTCACCTCCTCATACACACACACACACACACACACACACACACAGAGTGGATTAATAATAATAACACCTAAGATATGAAAAGTACAAAAGTCAAACACCTGAAATCCAACTTACTATATATCTGGTCATACACCAATACTATATTATACTATAAACATCTGCAAACCTATGTTCATTGCTGCTCTATTCATGATAGGTAGGAAACAAAAGCATCCTAGATGTCCATCAACTGAAGAATGAATAGTGAAAATGTGGTACATACACACCATGAAATTTTATTCAGCTGTAAAAAAAAAAAATGAAATTGGCAGGTAAATAAAACTGAAAAAAAAGAAAAAGATACTTAGTGAAGTAATCCAGGCCAAGAAGGATAAACACCATGTTCTCTCTCACAAAGCAGAACCTAGCTCTGACTCTTTAGTTCTGTTTGTTTGATATAGAACACTTGTGCAAGCCAGGAAACTAGGAAGGAGACATGTGGTGGGGGGGAGGTCGAGTTACATCAAGGGGAGAAAGATAGTAGGATACCCTGTTAATAGGTTAAAGGAAAGGGAAGAGACAGAATACTGGAGGTAGAAAGATTTAAACAGAGAAGAATAGAAGGATTCAAGATAAGAGTTCAGGGGGTAGGGAGGCTTTGATAAAGTGAAAAGTATATAGAAAAAAGCCGTATAGAAACCGACTCTCTATAGCCCAAAATAAAAATACAAATGAAAGATTAAAGTAGTTACTATACATGGCTCGATAGTTCTATTCCTAAAAGCAATGGGTTACTGTACTGGCTGGTTTTGTGTGTCAACTTCACACAAGCTGGAATTATCACAGAGAAAGAAACCTCCGTTGAGAAAAATGCCTCCATGAAATCCAACTGTAAGGCATTTTCTCAGTTAGTGATCAAGGAGAGCCCATTGTGGGAGGTGCCATCCCTGGGCTGGTAGTCCTGGGTTCTATAAGAAGACATGCTTAGCAAGCCAGGAAAAGCAATCCAGTAAGCAGCCCCCTTCCTTGACCTTCTTGACATCAGCTCCTGCATCCAGGTCCCTGCCCTGTGTGAGTTTCTGTCCTGACTTCCCTTAGTGGTTAACAGCAATGTGGAAATAAATCCTTTTAAGCTGAATAAATCCTTTCTTCCCCAACTTGCTTCTTGGTCATGATGTTTCATTGCAGAAGTAGAAACTCTGACTAAGACAGTTACTGAAAAAACTCCTAGTCACTGGTGCAAGATAGCTTCTCAGATGTTGGTCAGGGAGGCTTCAGAGACCCCCCCCCCAAATGATAGAGATTCTCAATCACACTCTCAGTTGCCCACCAGAACTAAAGGACAAGATCCTACTGCCAAAGACACCACACACTTTGGCTATAAAATAAGAGAAAGCAACCTGGAACTGAATGGAAACTTCCTCCCTGTTGGCTAATTTTTAAAGTCCCAGTTGTTATGAAGGGTCATAGGGCAGAAAGGACATCAGTGATCTTACTTAGCCTTGAACCTTATTGAAAAACAAAACAAAACAAATCCTGCCAGGGAAGATGTGCCCACCTGTACAACAGTCGCACTTCTGTTGGGAGTTACCAACTGCCCTGCTTGGATTTGAGATCCACAACACAGGAGGGAAACATGCCTGGTACTATGAGTCCTGTTGACAAACTGTTCTGGGGGAGGACTTAAGCCTAAGTGGGGACTTTCTTACTGTTTAAGTAGATATACAATTTAACTACCTTCTGCATCTGTTTATACTCACAGGCATAAGCTGCTCTTGGGTCTGGCGATACAGTTCAGTGGTTAAAGCCACTTGCTGCTCTTACAGAAGACCTGAGTTTGGTTCATAGCACTTACATAGCACATCACAACTGTCTATAACTCCAGTTATAGGGGATCTGATGCCCTCTTCTGGCTTCTACAGATACCAGACACACATGTGACATACATACACAAAGGCAAACACACATACACATAAAACAAACCAAATTTTTAAATTCACTTTTTATTTTCAATACATCCCTGACCATAGTTTCCCCTCCCTCCACTCCTCACAACCTCTTCCCACAACTTCCTTCTCCCTCAGATCCACTTCTCCTCTATTTCCCTTCATAAAAAAGCAAGCCTTGCCAGGCAGTGGTGGCTCACGCCTTTAATCCCAGCACTTGGGAGGCAGAGGCAGGCGGATTTCTGAGTTTGAGGCCAGCCTGGTCTACAGAGTGAGTTCCAGGACAGCCAGGGCTACACAGAGAAACCCTGTCGTGAAAAAAACCAAACCAAACCAAACCAAACAAAACAAAAAAGCAGGCCTCCCAGGGATATCCACTAGACAAGTCATAGTAAGATGCAATAAGAATAGGCACAAACCCTCATATCAAGGCTGGACCAGGCAACCCAGTAGGAGGAAGAGGATCCCAAAGAGCAGATGAAAGAGTCAGAGATACCCCCATTCCCACTGTTAGGAGTTCCACAAAAACACCAAGCTAAACAAGCACAGTGCATATGCAGAGGTAGAGCAGAGCTTTGCAGATCCATGATTGCTGCTTCTGTGTCTGTCAGCTTATAGGAGCCCTTCTTCGTTAATTCTGTGAGGCCTGTTCTCCTGGTGTTCTCAACCACTCTGGCTCCTACAGTTCTTCCACCCCTTTTCCTCTAGGTTCCCTGAGCTCAACGGGGAGGGATCCTATGGAGATCTCCACTCTGGGCTCTCTTTCCATCTAATGATTGGCTGTGGGTCTCTGTATCTGTGGGGCAGAAATCTCTCTGATGACAGCTGGGCTAGGTACTGATCTATGAGTATATAAGAATATTATGAGGAATGATTTTATTGATTTCTTTTTCCTGTCTCTGGTTTCTGGGCTATCTAGCTTCCAATTCCTGGTCATTCAGACAGTTTCTGGCATGAGCCATTTCCTGTGGCCCCAAATTAGACCAACTATTGGTTGGATACTCCCAAGTTCTACATCTCCTTTACCCCAGCACATCTTGCAGGTGGGATAGGTTGTAGGTGTTGTGGTGTCCAAGTGCCTTTGCTGTTTACAGAGGGTGACTGGTTCAGGCTTAAATCCTCCATTACTTGAAGTCCTCACTAGGGTCATCCTCATGGACTCCTTGGAGTTTCTACTGTTCTTCTTGGGCCTGTAGAGATGGCCCAGTGGTTAAAACCACTAGCTGTTCTTTCAGAGGACCTGATTATGGTTCACAGCACTCATATAGCAGCTCATAGCTGTCTATAACTCAAGTTCCAGGAAATCTGATGCCCTCTCTGGCCTCCACAGACACCAGGCACACACACACACACACACACACACACACACACATCTTTTAATTTTTCAAAGGCCTACGTTTAATTATGGTTCTTAAATGATTTAACTTCCCTCCTAGCCCATCACCCACCAGAGGTTGTGGAAAAGAAAGGTTATTAGAATACGAAGAAGTGGACCTGTTTAGAAATTGTTCTTTGGAACAATTTTTTTCTGTTTTTTCAGGAAATGAGCAGTTCCGTTCACAGGAGTCAGCAGAGGCAGCTCAATCCACTCACAAACACTTCACAGATATACCAGCAGTTCAGTTGAGTAGTGTCGGGATAGCAACAGTGGAGGCACAACCTACCAGACTCAGCCTAATCACCACAAGCCAGCAGGAGAAATTAGAACCACCAGGGACACCAGAACTTCTCAGCTGTGCCTCTTCTGATGAAGTGAAGATCAGCAAAGATGGGAGACCAAGAAGCATTGCAAGCGAACTATGCCAGCAAGCCCAGCCTCCATCACTCACTGTTGTGTGGGACTGTGTAAGGGTATCTTGGTTCTTGGCTGGCCATGGGCCTGGAACCCCAAGACTCCAAGGGAGAAACGGCAGGTGTTCGGCCACATGCCCAGAACCCAGAGTCCTGACACGCAGTCTAGTCTCCATAGACCTACATTGTTCAGTCATGTAGGCCATTACAGCCCCTCCCAAAGTGCACAGGTAGAGGGTGTGACTACAGGCCTCAGGCCCAAGGGATTTACATACTAATGAAGGCCAGAGGGCTGAGCAAATTAAACATTCTTCCCCAGATCCTCCCCTTTTCTCCCTCCCTATTTAACTCAGGTCTGCCCTGACTTTCAGAGGGGGTACATCCAGATCTATCTATCATCCACCATGAAAATAAATCCTTTTAGAACCAAAGACTTTCTCGTGTCATTGGGGTCTGCCATCGCCAAAACCTCCAGCCTTTGGAACTCCAGACCTTTCTCTTATATGTGGGACCCGCCACTTAGAAACCCACGGGGAACTCTGCTTCAGCCTTTTTTCCCACACTGTTGAGCCCTATTTGTACTCCCTCCAAGCACCACATGTAGTCCACAGGTCTTAGCTCAGCAGGTGAGTCTGTCTTAGCAAAACTCCAAGAGAGTCTATCAGCTGACCTTACTCTGCCAATCAGCCACGGAAGATGTAGGAAGTATCCAGCAAACCACCAGAAATTTTGGTGCGTTTCTCTCTACAGAGTCCTGACAAATGGAGCTCAACTATGCAATGTAAAGTGGACCAATACATGTGTGTCATTAGTGAAGAATCCTTCATCACGTGTCTTTTCACATGCTTGCTTTAGCAAAACATTCTTTTACCTGTGTCTACTTTAGCAAACTGTTATATATCTATATATGCAAAGCACTAACACATGTAAAACAAAATTCTTTTTTTTTTAAAAAAAGATACTCTCGGCCTTGAAAGCTTCTCTTTGGAGTAAATGGTATTGAGATCAGAAACTCAAAGCTGCCCAGGATGCTGAAGATAAATAACAGTTGAGAGCCCCACCCTAAACTGGGCATTTTACAAGATATCCTTTATGGTGTTTAAATGAGAAATGTCTCTCATAGGCTCATGTATATGAACATTTGGTTTCTAGTTGGTGGTGCTGTTTGGTGGCAGCGTTTGGGAAGATTATAGATGTTTAAGTGAGAGAACTTGCTAGGAAGTACGCTACTGCAGACAGGATTTGAAGTTGTGTAGCTGGCTCTACCATCTCTGGTCTCTTTCTCTCCTTCTGTGGATAAAATGTGTTCTCTGATTTCCTGAGTTCAAGAATGGTGTCAGTCTCCCTGCCATGTCCCTTGTACCGTAAGCTAAACTAAATACTTTTCTTCACTAACTAGCCTTTTGTTGGGATACTTTAATCACAACAACAGGAAATAATACAGGATTAATAACAACAGGATTAATACAGATACATTCATTTTTATTAGTGATTTCAAACTTGGATCTGCTCTATAATTTAAAAACTCTCTCTGAACATAGCACTGCACAGTTAAAATTATTACATAAAGACTTCTTTGCTTGTTTGTGGTGGTGGATATCACATATTATACACAGACTTCTTTCTTTGCTTATAATTTTTCATCAGTATTTGTGTGTCTTTTGTATGTATAAACTAAGATGATCCTTCATCGAAATAGTCCAGAGAAGACAAAGATTAGACAAAGATTAGACCTAAAACAGTCTGCATACAACTAAAATGATATGAGAACAAGCAGGCTTACCTGGCAATCTCTCCAAGACAATGAAGAATTATGGAAATTTAGTTCCCTGAATGAAAAGCAGTGTTGTTTATTTGTGGAAAGAATTAGATGTTGTACAAGAAGAGAAACAGATGCCTCAAACTAGTGTTCCATTCCCTTCATGATGGGGCTTGATTATATTCTTCTATGTTGTTATTAATATCTCTGATACCACTTCCCTACATAACACCTCTGTGTCCAAAAAATTTGAATTCATTTCTCTTTATGTTTTGTAAATGCCAAGTACAAACTAGAAGGTGTCTGTCTAATTCTCAGAAGTAGCTTCCCTCAGGGGTAAGATGTCAGATTTATAGGCTGCCTCAGGGTGAACCAGTGAATCAGAGAACCAAAATAAGAAAGAAAAAAAAATGACTCTAAAAAAGAGACTCTTTCAAACCAAAGGAAATATTTGAGCATAGTGGGGAACAGTTGCTGTTTCTGTATATAAGCAACAGATTTCCAATACATACAGACTTTAGAGAGAGCAAACATGTCATAGGCAAAAGACTTACCACTCATACTCCTGCCATAACAAGGCAGTGCTACAGGAATCACGAAGTTTATCACAGAATTTGGTGCCATATCTTGAAATATGTAATATACATAGAGGGTGGGCTCTCCTCTAAGAAGAAAGAGGCACTGACCGAGAACACAATATCTGTTATACTTATAGCTCTGGTTTTACTGTGATAAAACACTCCAACCAAAAGCAACTTAGAGGAAGAGGGGACTTATTTCAGTTACAGTCCACCACTAAGGGAAATCAGGGCAGAAACTCAAGGAGGAAGGAACAGGAATCAGAAATAATGGAGGAATTCTGCTTGCTGGTAAGCTCAGGCTCAAGCTTAGCTGTCCTTCTTTGGTGGGGGGCAGGAGGGGATGTCTGACTTCAAATTTTTTAAACTAATGTTTTGAGAATTGAGTACAATATGTTTTGACGATATTTACCTCTCCCTTGACTCCCTTCTGCCTTCCCTCAGTCCCTGTCCACCCAGATTTGTGTTCTCTACCTTTCCCATCCACCAAGCCCAAGATGTGCTTCCCATATAGTATTTTACGTCCAGCTTCCCACTGGAGCACCATCAACTTAACAGGAGCAAAATTCCTTTAAGACAACTTACTTTCCCTCTCTTAGCAGCTATCATCTTCAAAACCTCCTTGGGTATGGAAAAAACTTCAGGTCTACTATGGCCCTTTCTTCTTCCTCAGTGAGTGGGTAGTTGGGGTTCAGAGATTGTGAGTACTGACAGATTGACTCCTGGGATTAGCTTCAGTAAAACAGCTCAACTTTATTTTAGGTGAACAAGGTCTATATAGATTTTCTGGAGTGGGTAGAGATTTCCAAATGCATGAATATTATTGGCTAGGGCAGAGGTCTGGGAATGCTTCATTTACATAAAGAGAAATTCCAAAACCTGCCAGGCAGTTTCTAATGGATGAGAAGAAGTTGAACCTGTAATTTGGCCATTGGCTATGAGATTTTCGGGGAGTTACAGGCCAGAAGGGCTGATTGATCATAACATAGTACCCAATTATCATACAGTGGCATGTTGGGATTTATGTGCTGAACCTTGAAGTTCTTTCAGGAAGCTTTGTACAAAGTTATCTGTAGATAACTGTGCTTACACACATTCTCTAGATAAGATCAGGTAGAACAGAGGAAGTCCCTTGGAGAGTCCTCGGAAAATTTACCTGGACATGATGGGCTTCGAACTTAATAGTAAAGTCTTCTAACAATCTTTATTCTGGATTGATCTTGTTCAAGGCTTGTGGATGTTGTCACAATCATTATGAGTTCATATGTGCAGCTTCCTTGTATCTGGAGGACACTATTTTCTTGTGCATGCACTGCCTCTGGCTCTTAGTCTTTCTACCCACTCTTCTACAACGATATCTGAACTTTGAAAGAAGGGAATGTGTTATAGATCAACCATTTATAGTTGAACATTCTGCAGCCTGTTTTTTTCTTTGCTGCTTGCCAAGTACTGGGTTTCTGTGTTAATTACCATGTATTGCAAATAGAAACTTCCATGATGAAGGTTGAGAGAGGCTCTAAATCTATATGTATAATAACAAGTCAGTGGGAGTTCTTTTAATACTATACTCCTTTAGCAGATCACTAGTAGCTTCTTCCCCAAGACCAATGACCTATCTAGCCACAGGTTCTTGGTCTGACAAGTCTGGGTTTCATCTCATAGAGTGTGTCTTAGATACAATTAGAAAGTGGTTGTTATCCTATGTTTGTGCCACTATTACACTAGTTATCTTGTCTTGGCAAGCCACTTTTTTCTAGCTCACATGGCTCACAACTAGGCCAGACTGATGATTTTCTCCTCCAGTAGCATTCACTATACCTTCCATCTTTATTGAAGCTAGCCAGTAGGGATGAAGCTTCCTGATCCCTTGCAGATTGATATGCTCTACGACTCAAGTGTGTGGTGCTTTCAACAATAGCATAATGCTGTCAAGTTTAGCAAGGTAATCAATTGCATTGACAATAGTCTCCAATATTTGGATGTCTATTAAACTTCACTGATAGACAACTCCAAAAGAGTTAATCCATTCCTGGCACTGAGCTTTTTAATTTGTTAACCTGTAGCACTGTCTTTTATATTATAGGAGATCTTCATTAAAACACACACACACACACACACACACACACAGAGGCATACAAATAAACAAACACAAAGAGAGAGAGATTGAGAGAGAGAGATTGAGAGTGAGAGATTGAGAGTGAGAGAGAGAGAGAGAGAGAGAGAGAGAGAGAGAGAGAGAGAGAGAGAG
>NW_021604576.1:10662527-10683235 GCF_004785775.1 Grammomys surdaster | reverse complement strand
GAGAGAGAGAGAGAGAGAGAGAGAGAGAGAGAGAGAGAGAGAGAGAGCGCACTCTATAGCAGTAAGTAAGTGGATCCATATGATATTTTTGTAAGGTCATTAGTTTTTTTTCCACTCTTTTCTTTACCCATACAACTCCCACCCAATTTAACTCATTATATTCTATTAATACCCTTTAAGCCTATCTACCACTGTTTTCTGTCTCTCCTCCCTTGAAAGGCCCCTGTTTTAGGCTTTTTATTGCCATGATAAAATACCGTGACCAAAAGCAACTTGGGGAGGAAAGGGTTTATTTGTGAAAGAAGTGACAAACCACTTAAACACAATTTGTAAATGGATTTATAAAGCAGCAGCAGCAGCAAAAGACAATATCAGGCAGTTGTAATGAAATATGATATAGCAATGTCATAATTAGTGAGCTTTTGCAGAAGGAATTGTAACATATGACTAAAGGGGGCTGGAAGATTTTTAGAGCAGAAGGAGGCAGTTATTTAGATTTATCCCATGAGATGCTTGTATAAGGTTCATTTCTGGGAGGACAAACTGACTTCTGTCTTGTCGATTAGTATGCATTTTAGCCCCTGTTTGTGTCTAGCCATTTGGGGTCAGGCACAATGGGTTGTTAGAACTTAGGCTTTAAATGTTTGTACGAGGTATGCAAAGTCATTCAGTCAGGTTGTCAATCAAGTTGTCATGTTCTAATGGTTAAAATGTGGGGAATTTTACATTTTAACTTTGACATTTTTCACTTTATAGAATGGAGTCAGTTTTTCAACTCCAACCATTTTCCTACAAAATTTATCTTTAAGACTGAATAAAATTCCATGCTGTACATGTACTACTTTCTCACTATCAACTTATTTATTATTGGGCACCTAGGCTTATTCCATTTCCTCCTATTATGAAAAAATGATAATAATATCTATCTGTTGCATACAGATATAACCAAAGAACCCTTTGGTATAGACCTTGGAGGGCAACATATGGTCTATACCACACTGATTACACAGTGACTATACTAGTTCACACTCTTATCAGATAATAGCTTCTCTCCCCATGCCCTCTCTAGCATTTGTTGTCAATTGTTGCCTGGATGCCATTCTGATGGTAGAGAGATAGATTATCAAAATAGTTTTAAATTACATGTCTATGATGGCTAGAGATGTAAACATTGTAAAATACTTAGCCATTTGTATTTTTTTGTAAATTGTCTATTCAGTTAATTAGTGCATTTATTGATTAAGTTTTTTTTAATCTGGAATTTATTTTCATCATTTCTTACTTAAAACAGAGAAGAACTAATCTGTATAATTCAAGGACTAAGGAAGCAAGTATTATTGATTGAAATTTTTAATGCATGCAATATTCCCATTCTTAGAGTTAGCAAAGCCCTAACAAATACAGATTAGTCCAAGACCCCTGTCTGATTAATGACCCACTCCATCCAGTAGTTCTTAATTCTTATACTCTCCTCATTCAGATTTTCTTTAATAAGACTTCCCTGGTAATCCTTAAGGTGCTTTCCTTTGCATGTCACTCTATCTTAATGGTTAGCATCTACTTATGTTGAAGCTCCAAACATGTGAGAAGGACAAATCACATGGACTGTCCTCCAACAAGAATTTGAAGTATTCTTCATAGTTCCTATCTAAGATGTGAATAATCTTATTTCCTATACTCCGATGAAATAATCCTCAGTTCCTATGAAATACTCATGGTTCCTATGAAATATTATTCATAGTTCCTAACTAAGATTTGAGGGAGCAGAGTCATCTGGAGACCACTCTGATTCAATGTGTAGTAATCACCTCCTCTATAGGCCAACAGAAGACATCATTACCTGAATGAAGAATCCCTCAGTTTCCTGGCTGATGGGGGCTAAAACGTATCTTGGGGTAAAAACTCACTATGCAAAACCAAAGTTACCTATGAGGCCCTTTTCTTGTCAAAAGAGATCAGAGCTTTGGTGTCCAGATGGCTATGAACTGTTTTGTCTATTGTGCTCCCTCAACCCCTCAAATGGAAACTGTAGAATTTGGAACTCTGATTATGTAGAAATAGTGTCTTAGTTAGGGTTTTGCCGCTGAGAACAGTCACCATGATGGAGGGAACTTGTATAAGGACAATATTTAATTGGGGCTGGCTTACAGGTTTAGAGGTTCAGACAGGGTATTGCTCTGGGAATAGTTACTGGGTTCATAAGTCAACCTCCTTTGGGATGCTGGCTAGTTTTATGTCAATTTGACACAAGCTAGAGTCATCAGAGAGAAGGAAGCTTCAACTGAGAAGATATCTCCTTAAGTAAAGCATTTGGGGGCATTATCTTAATTAGCAATGCATGGGGACAAGCCCAGATCATTGAGGGTGGGGCCATTCTTGGGATAGTGGTCCTGGGTTCTATAAGAAAGTACGCTGAGCAACCCATGATGAGCATGCCAGTAAGCAACACCTCTCTATGGCCTCTGCATCAGCTTCCTCTTCTAGGTTCCAGGTCTGCTTGAATTCCTCTCCTGACTTCCTTCAATGATGAACAGTGATAGGGAAATGTAATTCAGATAAACCCTTTCCCTCTTAAGTTACTTTGGTCATAGTGTTTCATCACAGCAATAAGCCAAACAAAGACAGCGGTCATTCCAAGAAACCAACTTTAGCCACTTAGACCACCATACCTTACAACATACTCCAATGGCTACTAAACTCCAGGAAATTACTGTGTTCACTTGTACAAGATCAAATCTTATCTTTCTAAAAAGCATCCAAAATGCAAAATTAAAAAGAGGCAGAAAACCAATTGAGAACTTATATTTTCTCTTCAAAAGAGACTTTAGAGGTCAACAACAATCTATAAGTTGATGATACTCCTTCCAAACAGTTCCACTTCCTGTGAGCCCGTGGGAGCTATTTTCATTCAAAGCACTATATTCTACTCTCAAGCCTCATTTCCTAATTTAAAAGTTATCTGCATAGGAGATATCTTAATATACACTGCTCATTTTTACCTTGTCTGCTATTTAAAAAAATCTTTGCAAGCTTTTTATTCTGTCAGAACTAATTTATCTATTCCTAAATAAAAATCCAAATCTAGTGTTAAAAAAAATTTTCCATCACAGTGTGGTCTGTCACACACATCCTTAAGGTTGACCTACTACTTGTACTTCACCCCAGTCTTCAAAACAAACCTCTTAACTTCTATGAGTTTTAGACTTCCAGAAGACCCCATGATGCCCCCTTCTTCATGGGGCAAAATAGTAATATTCAAACTCTCCCCAATTTGAGGGAGAAAAGGCAACAACAGACTTGCTTTCCTGCTGTCTTTTCTAATGGATAAAACTTTCCTTCATACCAAGCCTGCTATTGCCGTTTTTCTTCTCATTGGGAATTTTCAATCATTGTTTAGATGAGTGTGTCCACAGAAGACCACTCTTTTTACTCTAGTGCAATTTTTATGTTATGTGTTTTCACTTACTTTATTCAATAGCTAAATGAGTTAATTTCTTCTATAATCAAACAAATAATAATTATAATAGATATAGAATGTTCATGTTACCTTTAATTCTATTTTTCTTCATTTAATTCTGTTTTGTATCTTTGGCCCTTGCTTATTTAACCATCTGGTAGGGTTGGTATTATCTAGTGTTACAGATCATTAAGACTCAAAGGACATCATTTCAGTGAATCATTAACATCAGCTTACCTGTTTTCCACTATGGAAGGCATATCAATTTTTGAGTAATGTCATAACCCTGTCATTTACCTCCTGTGATATCAATGATCTTCTCCAAAGTGTAGCTCAAGACTTTTATACCTCATGGTCCTACAAACTTACAATGGATCAGTGATGCTAACTAGCTTCCCTATCCCATATCCCATTCACTCTAATGAAGCTCTAGAACATGATGTTCATCCATTGCCAATAATTTGACCTTGCTGATCTCTCAAGGGGGAACTTTGGAGACAAAAAGCCCAAAAGTAAAACAACGATTACCACACTTTAGTAATTAGACCATGAATTCTTGACCGATAGTCATATTCAGTGTTCTATAATGCTGATTTAGTGTTCTATTGCTGTGAAAATACATCATGACAACTCTTGTAAAAAAAAGCATTCAACTGGGACTTTCTTAGTTTCAGAAGTTTAATCTATTATTCTTATGATGGGAAGCATGGTGACATGCAGATTGTGATGGAAATGTTCTTTAACACTAGATTTGGACGTTTATTTAGGAATAGATAAATTAGTTCTGACAGAATAAAAAGCTTGCAAAGATTTTTTAAATAGCAGACAAGGTAAAAATGAGCAGTTGATATTAAGACATCTCCTATACAGATCACTTTAAAATTAGGAAATGAGTATCACCAAGAGTTCTGCATCTAGATCTGCAGGCATCAGGCGGAGTAATACATTGGGTCAGGCTTAAGATTTTGAAACCTTAAACTCCACCCTCATTGATGTAATTCCTCTACTAAGGCCACACCTCCTCCCACAAAGCCCCATCTTACTCCTTTTAAACAGTTCCACTCTCTGTGAGCCTGTGGGAGCCATTTTCTTCAAAGCTCTACATTCTACTCTCTAACCTCATACGCTTGTAGCCATATTATAATGCAAAATACATTTACTCCAACTTCTACCCTAGCACAGTCTCAATCCTAGCACAGTTCAAGGTCCTTTCTGAGATGCAAGGCAATCCTTAAATGTAAATTCAAAATAAAAAAGCAGATCACAAACTTCCAATATCAGTGACAGAGTATATACAGTACAATTCCCAAAAAAACAAAGGAAGGAAGCATAGTGAGGCTATACTGGACCAAAGCAAAACAAGAGCAAAGTAGGGCAAAGGACTCTTCAGATCTCCAACTCTTGTCAGCTTTGTGAACTGACAACATACTTTTCTCTCTTGAGCTGGTTCCATACTCAGTCTACAGCTTTCCTCAGTAGGTATCCCCAGTTCCAGCATCTTGGTTTCTCTAAGGCAATTCTCACAGCTTCACTCACAGTTTCTCTGGGCTTCTATGAAAGGACATCCCTGACACACACGCCTGCTCAACATCTTTCCTTAGTTTCGAGATGAGATTCCATAACCTGTTTCTCCATGTTCTTGACTTTAAAGACAGAATTACATGGCCAAATCATCTATGTTCTGCTTCTTGATGGGGCTGGAGCATGTTCTCTGCATCAGCTTTCTGTTGTTAGTTTTCTTTCACTGCTCAAGCTTTTCTTTGACTCCTTTTTGGAGAGCAGAAAATATCTCAGGCCTTTTATTTTCACAAACTGGAAACTTTGCTGGATAGGGTCTTTCTCTGAGGTCACCACTCCCTTTATTCCACTTCTCATGCTTTTATTTAATCTGTTTATTTCCTTGAACACAGAATCTAGCTCCAAGATACTTCTTAATGCCTCTTTTCCCTTCAATACATACATTTTGTATTTTTTCTTGCTCAGTTTGTTCCTTTTCATTATAGATCTGCATAAGACTGGCCAATAATAATGATGAGGCATCATTATTAAAAATCTTTTAAAAATCTTCTCTGAAAACACCATTAATCCAAAATTCTTCAATTTAACCTCAGGCAGACTTTTTAGACAAGGGCAGAAAGCAACCACATTCTTCACCAAAATATCACAAAAATGATCTCTCATGAAAGGACAATATAAATCCCATTTGTCTTCATTTAAGGACCCCATTTGTCTCCATTTTGAGGACCAGACCTGATTTCAAAAAAGGCCATATGGCATCAGTTTCAGGAATAGACCATAAGTCCCAGAAACTAGGTCATAAGACACCAGCTCTAGGAACAGACCATAAAATGCAGAACAAGATCATAAAACCCCCTCCCACAGAACAGCCTGGGGACAACCACAAAAATAGGGAAATATCTTATTTCAGAATGGGCCACCTGTGCTGGGCAGCCCTATTTCATCCCATAGTTGAATGCTCATGACATAGGAATATAGACCACTGATAACTCGTGACCCCCTAGCATCCACCAATGAAATTTTAGATTACCTAATCCTTCTAGAGAGTTCTCTAGGTTCCCTATAAGAAAACCTGAGTGGCTTATATCTGGGTTTGCTATTTCAAAGAATGGTTGACTCCAGAATCCTGGTTGTTTCTGCAGAATAAATGCATACTATCTGAGTCTGGGGTCTTCCTTCAGCAATTTTTCAAACCTTACACTAGGACCCTTACTAATATTCTTCTCCTCTGCAGTCTCTTGAGTTGAGTTATATTCTATTGGTGAAAACAAAAACCTGCATATTCTTTATGCAAATAAACATAGTATCCCCGAACCATGTGACAAGGAGTGATAAATTACTTATGCAAATAAAATATTACTACTTATATTTTATTATTTAGTATAGTGTAGTATATAGTATTATCACTTATATTATTTAGTATAGTATAGTGTTACTGTTTATTATAGTAAATCAGAAGCAATGTGGATGCATGGATTTATCAAAACTATATTGATGATAAAGCAGGCCTATAAATTGACTGAACACACTAGTCCAAATGATAAAGTCACCCCTTACCTGGATAATATAAAGGGAAAGCCACCTAAAGTCAGAGCAGGACAGCATTCATTAATCTGTCAGCAGGTTGTCTGGTGTGGGATCCATCAGAATCTATGACTCAGCATGACTCAGAATCTATGACTCTTACCTGCTAGTTGATGAGAGCCATTTGCTTTGCCAAGCCTTTAGACCCGACTCTGAAACTAGAACCTACTCCCTGGCATAGTTTGTTATGTTAATATCTTAGCTAACTATCTGCAAGGACTCCTTTGCATTTGAAGTAGCTTTCTGCTCTTGTCTTTAAGTAAGGCCTTTAAAAAATCTATAGCTACATTCTTTGTTTCTTAGCTACTATAAGCTTCACATCCTTTTGTGAAGTGCAATGCTGATCTGAGATTTAATATTAGTATTTAAGGTTGGGACAAAAGAACTTGGTCTAAGATACCAAGTTAAAATTAGGAGTCTTTGCTGAATCAAAGCCAATAAAAATGATTTGAATTATGAATTTATTGCTTTTCCATGAATCCTGTTGTTGTGGAACGATCCAAGCATGTTCATGTTTATGATATAACTTGCTCATGACATATGATCTATTTTCTTTCTTCAAAGTCTTATACAAACTACTTTGCTCTGGATTTTCAAGTCCTGGCTCCTGTTCATTCTTGAACTCTTGGCTAAACTTGTATCCAGACTTTTGTGTACCCTTCATTTTAACACAACTTTTGAGCTGAACAAAGCTTAAAGTGGCATAAAACTCTTACGCTGAAGAGGTCAGCTCAGAGCCTTTGGAAAATTCCACCAGGCCCCCTCCCTTCCTAGAATGGAGAGGCTGAATTATGTCACCCAGAAAGACCATGGAGGGAGGTGTCACCTGCAGATAAGGGAAGCCCAGATCACCAGAGTAGACTGACCTAAGGACTAATCAATTTAAAAGTCACACTGTTCTGCCAATCACATTGTGCCTAGTAGCTGTTGCTCTATTCTACCCATGAAAACTGTATAAAAACTGGCTGACTGGGTGGCCCAGGGTCTTTGCCTCTCTTTTGGATGCAGGACAACCCCAACTGCTGGAAATGTAAACTTCTCTTGCTTTTGCATCATCTCTGCTCCCTGTGTGTGGTTCACTGTGCCATGGGGTGGGGGAGTCTCTGGTAGCTAAGGCTCATCAGAATCTTACAATATTTAATAAGTAAAAAGTGTTTCTCTCACAAGTCTTGTATTGAATCTAGATCTGATGGTGTTTCACATCAGGATCAATGGTATATCTGGTCTGGGTTCCATAGCATATTCACATGCTACAACTTAGGGAAGCCAGGAAAGCTGATCTTTATTCTAACCAAAATTAGAGGACAGGTTAAAATGGGTGTGAGAAACAACTTGCATAGTTGTGTCCACTACGACTGGGATTTGGTTATGGCTTCCTCTCATCTTCCCATCTCTTGTCATCTCTGTCAATGAAATGGAAGTGAGACACATGGAACACACTGTTGGAGATAGAAAGAGTTCATTACACAGCAAAGGGAAGAATTCTCACATGGGCTTAAAATGTCTAAAGAGAACATTTCACAACTGAACACAGTCAATAGCTAAAATTGACAATGACCAAAGAGATCATTGTCTTGATACATAGTCGAAGCAGGTTTTATACGAGCTCTGGAGCCTCTGGAATTTTTCTGTCTTGGTCATTCATAGACGCAATGAGATATACACCTACAGAAAGGTACAATGCTATGTTTAGGTGCTTTTAAAAACTATTTCTCAAAAAAAGAAAAAAAGCCAGGCAATGGTGGCACACATCTTTAATCCCAGCACTTGGGAAGCAGAGACAGGTAGATTTCTGAGTTCGAGGTCAGCCTGGTCTACAGAATGAGTTCCAGGACAGCCAGGGCTACACAGAGAAACACTGTCTCGAAAAACCAAAAAAAGCCAACCAACCAACCAACCAACCAACCAGTTTCTCTCTCTCTCTCTCTCTCTCTCTCTCTCTCTCTCTCTCTCTCTCTGTAGGTGTATAAGCACAGTGAAACATGGATTGATATCAGAAGACAATTTTGGGGAATAAGTTCTCTTTTCCGTTTTGTGGAGGCAAGGTCTCTTTTGTTTCTGTTGTGCTATGTACTCTAGGAGAGCTGGCCTTTCCGCTCTAGGAAATGTTTCTGGTTTTGTCAGCCTTCTTGCAGAAAGGTAATTACAGATGCATGACACCTCCATGGCTTTTAAAATCAGTTCCAGGGATCCAAACTCAAGTCCTCAGTCTTGAGGACTTTTCACTCCTCTTCAAGAGGCATCTCAGAAGACCAATGTCCTTATTCTTCATTAGAAAGTCCCCAGCTGCACAGTAGTCTTGAAGTCTAAGGGCTCCTGAAATTAGATTACATAGTTACTCATTGATCTGGGCAGTTTGAGATGTAACATTTCTCAGAGCCAGAGATACAACTTAGGTCACATTCTGCTGACTAGTAATTGAATAAAAAGAAAAGAAAGAAAAAAGAAAGAAAAAAACAGAACTGATTCCAGGTATGGTGGAAAAGAAAATTTATTGTATATATGCCCTGGCCCATGGGGGATTCAACAACACCCTAGGGAAGGGGGTGAAAGAATGAAGGGACAAGAGACACAAAGAGAGCAAGTCTGGAGTTCTTATCAAGCTCTGAAACTTTAATTTTGGGTACAGGTTATAAAGACACAGCAAAGCGGGAAGTTTGGGCGAGGGTCATTGCTTAGAGCTATCCCACTATTGAATCATAAGACCATCCCATTGTCATATCCTTATTGCCCTAGATCATCCCACTGTCATATCCTTATTCCCTTAGACTGTCCCACTGTCATACCTGGCTCCCAGGGGATGCCAGACGTTCTTTAAGTTCCTGGGACCTGAGACCCGTGAATGTCTTTTCTTAACCTTGTATGGACTAGGTTTCCCAGAACAGCAGGTAATTTCCTGGTTTTGGCTCCTGGTGTATATATGTGGGAGAGCATAGCCAGAGGCAGATACATCTTGGAGATTCCATAGTGGACATTATTGGCATTTAGTCTAGGCTCCACCCCACAGTTACCTAGCAACAGCCAGGTGGGCCTGACTCACTATAAAAGGGGCTGCTTGCCCACGCCTTGCTCTCTTGCTCTCTTGCTCTTGCTCCTGCTCCTTTACCCTCTTCCCCCTCTCTCCTCATTGCCTCTCCACTCTCTCTCCACATGCTCATGGCCAGCCTTTACTCCTCTACTTTCTCTCTCTCTGCTTTTCTCTCAACTTCCCTCCCCATCCCCTGGAAAATCTCTCTTCTATACTATACTGTCCTGTGGCTGATTCCTCAGGGGGAAAGGGTGCCACAACCATACCACACCTCCACAGAATATATTCCTTCTTTTCTATCTTTTTATAAAATACAACAAACATGACCAGGCTGAGTTGGACCATGTGAGGAAAGGTGGTTGGGGGTGGAGAAGAGAGAGGGAAACAACATGTTGCAGCCAAGAGGCTAACGGTACAAAAGTGGGAGAGGAGGTCCTTGGTCCCATAAAGGCTGGATGCTCCAGTGTGAGGGAATTCGAGGGTGGGGAGGTGGAGTCTAGCCTGATGTTCTTTAAGCCTGGAACTAGATACTTGACAATATTCATCAGTCTGTTGTCTTGCAGCATTATGTACAATACTAAGACTTTAACCTTTTATAGAAGACTTCTTTGATCATTCAAGCTAAAGTACATTTCTTTAACAATTTGTGTTACTTCATGCGGTGGTTTGAATGAAAATGCCCAATAGACTCATAAGGAGTGGCACTATTAGGAGGTGTGGCCTTGTTGGAGCAGATATGGTCTTGTTGGAGAAGAAACTCTTGGTTTCTTCTCCAGCATCGTGGCTGCCTGCCTGCTGCCATGTTTTCTGCCATGATGGCTGTCTTAGGTTTTTTATTTCTGTGAAGACACACCATGACCATGGCAACTCAAAACAAAACAGCAGAAAAACCATTTAATTGTTGTTTACAGTTTCAGAGGTTAGGCCAATTATCATGAGGGCAAGAAGCATGGTATCCTGCAGGCAGACATGGTGCTAAGAGTTCTTCATTTTGATCTGTAAGCAGCAAAAGGAGACTGTGTGGCACACTGGGCATAGCTTGAACATATGAGACTTTAAAGCCTGCTCCCACAGTGGTATACTTCACCTAATAACACCATACCTACTCCAAACAAGGCCATACCACCTAATAGTGCCACTCCCTTTTGGTCAAGCATTGGTATACAGGAGTCTATGGGACCATTCCTATTCAAACCACTTCAAAGACAATGAACTAAACCTTTGAACAGTGAGCCAGTCCCAGTTAAATATTTTCCCGTGGTCATGGTATCTCCTCATAGCAATAGAAGCCTTAACTAAGACAGTTTACTACAAAAAGCACAGTATTATTTATGGTTGTTTTTTTGCTACAGTGCTTACAACGCTGAACATATTGATGGCTTACAACAAAGAACATATTGTCCATTAAGCCAGAATCAATTACTACTTGTCCATTTATAGAAAAAGTTCCTGTGTGCTGGTTAGTTTTGTCAACCTGACCCAACCTAGAATACTAGGAAGTATTCTCCCCAGAATGCTAGGGAGTGAGCAGCATTCTTCATGATCTCTGCTGTAGTTCCTGCCTCTAGGTTCCCCACTCAAGCTCCTGCCCTGGCTTCCTTCACTGATGGACTATGATCTGGGAGCCCCAATAATATGCTTCCTAAATAAAAATATGCAACAGAAAAACAGAGATTCAGATAGCTATGATTATTTTTATAATTTTCAAAAGGGATCACCGAGATTGTACATACATGAAAGAACTTCAAGAAGGTAAGATCTGCTTTGCTAAATGGTGGCCAAGTATTTTCTTGCTTGAGAGGCAAAACATGAACCAAATACCGTAGTAAAACTAGGCAGAGATACAAACATGTAAATCAAAAAAAACCCATAGCCTTCCAGGATATTTTGAATCTGCAATTTGCTGAAGAAAAAAAAAAACATGTATACATGTATGTGTCTAGACACACATATATGTGTATATATATGTGTATGTATATGTACATATATGTATATATGTATGGAAATACATGTATGTATGTATGTATGTATGTATAACATTTTTAAACACCTATTAAACACCAAGTGTTTAAGGGTTAGAGGTAGAGCTGTAGATATGGGAGGCACACTCCCAGGGAATGTATGCATGAGGACTGGGGAAGACACGAGAAACAAATGAAATAAAGTGATGGGAGAGATATAAAAAACATGAAGTACTAAAGAACTGGTCACCTATTTTACATTACAAGGTCCAGAGAAGCATATCCATTAGGGGACATTTTGTCTGAGAGCCAACTGAAAGAACCAGCTAAAGTTGTCTCTAGAGAACGTGCACAGTATGAATTATACGAAGATTTCTTGGTGAAGTGTGAAAGGGAGAGAAGAGGAAATTGTGCTAGGTAAGGACAAACCCAGGAGAACTCAGTCCTTGACTCTAAGGACCACAGTAACCATTGGTGGATTCTGAACTGAGAGAGCAAACAGTTCTTGTTACAAAACCACTCTGGCTGCAGTGGGAAGAGACTCTTAGCACAAAACCACCTTTGTCAGGTTGGTCTGTGGGGATGACTGTGAGGGACTGTCTTGATTCCTAATTGTTTCAGAACACAGCACACATGGGCAGCAGTATCATGAGGCAAGTGGTTCTGGTTTGTATAAGAAAGCTAGCTGAGCATAAGCCTGTGAGCGAGCAAGACAGTAACCTCTATGGTTCGTATTTCAAGCTGCAACTTGAGTTTCTGCGACTCTCCTCAATAATAGACAGTGATTCGGAAGTGGAAGCCAAAGAAATCCTTTCCTCCCTGTGTTGTAATATTTGTCAACTTAACCCAAATTGCTATCACCTAGGAAGAGGAAACCTCTACTGGGAAATATCTTCCATCCCTGGGTATGTGGTTCTGGTGTATATAAGAAAGGAAGCTGAGTGAGCTATGGAAAGTAAGCCAGTAAGCGCTGTTCTTCTATGGTACATGCCTTAGCTCTGGTGTTCTGCATTTGCATTTTGACTTCCCTCTATGCCAGACTGTGACCCAGCAGTGTAAACCAAATAAACCCCTTCTTTCTCAAGTTGTGGTTTTGTCTTGATGTCTTTACAGCCACAAAGGGCCTAATCAAATTAGAACAGAGGCCTATCTGTAACTAACTGTATGTCACTTGGAAATACTTGCCACTGTTCTGTGAGTGTCTTAAATCTCTCAGCTCATTTAGTGATTCTCAGTTTTATTGATCAGTTATAATCATCCAGATAGAGACTTACCATGCATTTATTTATTTATTCAATGGAGTGTGTGCACAAGTGTCAGCATGTGTACATGTAGCTGCACTTGCCTGTGTGAGCATGTGTAGGAACCAGAGTTTTGCCTCAGGTGTCTTCCTCTCTCTTCCCTTCCCTTTTTGAGACAGAGCTGGAGCTCTCCGTTTTAGATAAAAATAGGTGGCCGGCCAGCCCTTGGTAAACACCTGTCTCCACCCCTGCTCTACCTTGCTTTTACAGATTTTCATGCTTTTGCAGCAAGCTTTTTACCCATTAAGCCATTCCCCAGCCCCAGTTTCTTATTTTAACAGCAGGAATTACTGCTATTTTCATAGCTAAAGAAAGTAAGGCTCATAGGCACAAAGTAACTTGGTTATTTATGGCGTGTAATCTGGGCTTGAACGATCTGGTCAAGCAAATAACTGGAGAACTAGTCTTGGAGGCACCGACATTTGTCTGTTCAAGTCGAGGCTATCTCAGTCATCTCATTTATATGTTTATACCACCTGGTCTGACTTTCCTAGGGAGACACGAACAATGTCTGTTCACCCTGGTTAAAGCATTGTCAACAGACTGGAGACATTACTTACAGAGACATGGGTCTACACTGCCCAAAAGTTCACCACAGTATGGGTGATGACTCTCCAAGGTGGCATCCTTGAAGCTCCTAGACAGTTTGTGGTCAGTCTCCCTACAGAGAATCTCCTTTCCCCAATGTACTTACTGTCACAGCCTTCAGAAGGGCCTCATGTTTCTTGCAACTCTTCCTGTGCCTTTTAAGTTTCTAGTCTTGAACTTTCTTCCAGGAGTGAATGTTTTAGCTCAGAGGAAATAGTCAAACAACACATTTCATCTAAAGCTTTTTTTTTTTTTTTGATTGAATTTGAGGCTCCTGAGATCAGGAGCAATGCAGTGTTTATCTTTAGTTTTCTTATCACAACATTGGCAATGTGATTTTTACTTGATAAACATTTAATAAGAGAGTTACCATGTGTCTACATCGGCAATCTACCTCTCTGATCATACCCTTAGCTCATTCTATTTTCTGAGTAAAGGCAGTTCTGTTTCTGGTAGAGTACTCATTTCTGAGCTTACTGGTCAGCTTCCTGTGGTCATTCTGTTCACTGTTCTGTCCATAGCTTTCTTCTTAAAACCCCAAATGTGTAGCTGGGAAGAACCATGTCATTTTCAACAGATTATGGCCAGATGCAGTGTGCCTTGGGCCAGAGATGCAAAAAGAAAGTTGTTTGAGAAAGAAAAGAATCATGTCATATTTGATAGTAAAGAATCAGAATGTGTCACTATTTGTTTCCACATATACTGTCAATTACCCACTTTGGACAACTTTTTCTCCTCTAGACTCCTGTATTATTTTAAGGGGTATATTCTCTTTCATTTGTTAAGCATGAGAGCAGAGAAAACTGTATTTTGTTCCTTTTATTTTTCCTACAACTTCTAGATCAGCTCTTTGCAGGTGTACTGAAAGTATAAGTCTGATGAATTAGAAGTTAGTCTGTTTGCAAGACTCACTTTCTTCCCTTTGCTGAAATTCTGGTCTAATTTAAAAAACAGTAGATCATAGTTAAGTAAAACTGTACCCAGGATAACCCTAATTTCCATATGCAGATTTATCTGCACTGACAGCCACCCCCTTCTCTCTCTCTCTCTCTCTCTCTCTCTCTCTCTCTCTCTCTCTCTCTCCCTCTCTCTGCTATCCCTCCTCTATCTCCCTATTGCATTGTGTCTGACTGATTTTCAGAGCACCTTCGCTGTTTCTCTCTCTCATTCTCTTTCTGTAAAATATCTAGACAGGAAGAAGGTGGCTGCAGAAGCTGAACAAACAATCTCACATTCTGCCTGCAGTGTCATCGTTCTCTCCCCCATTTTAGGGGGGTGAAGTTACCCAGGAAGGGATGCAGAGGAGCTGAAAAGGAAGGGGGGCTTCTCCAGAGGCTGCTGCGGTCAGGGGCAGGGACTGCCACCAGATGTGCCTGCCTTTCTAGGCTTTGATTCGAAAGGGACAGCAGGAGGAAATATTGAGAGACAAAAGCCTCGGTTTAAATGATCATTTTCTTTATTTAATATGGCAGCAGACACACTCTGCGTAGGATCACCGTGCCGAGCACAAACTGGACTTTCCTACTTGCCTGGCAGGAGTCAGACAGATCCCAGTTTGCTAAATGAGCATCCAAGGTAAGAGCCACTGCTTCAGTTACTTGCTTGTTTTCCTAATCAATTAGATTTCTTAAATGTGTATTTCATCTTCAATCCTAATCAGTGTGGCGGGGGCAAGTCGGTGTTAATCTGTATCTGAAGAGTTAAGAAAAAGCAGAGGTTTAATAGATGCAACTCAAATTCCTAGAGCTTGGTTACTTTGTCAATGATGTATATGCTGTTTGCTTTTAGGGAAAATGTTTGGTTTTAAGCACATTAATGCCATCATCACCCACCAGTGGCAACAATGATGTTGTTCAGACTCCTAAAAAAACTTTGCAAAAAGACAGTGAGCTACAGATGCATGTGTTGTATTTTTAGCTCACATACAAATATTATAACTCGTATTAAAATGATAGGATTTTTTTTTAACAGAGGAGGAATGAATGCTGCATAATTAAGTACAGTATTTAATTTGGCTGTTGTGAAGCAAAAGAATAAGGTAATAATTTTTATTGTACTAATCAGTCTCAAGATGTTCTCTGTGTTAATTGGGTTAAAAAAATTGCAGTACTTATTAGAAATTCTAATTTCACAATGCAGTGCTGACAATAGGCGCAGCCAGTGAATTATTCACATCTTTAATTTGCTCACTTAATGACAGTGTTCTGTAATCAGAGTGCAGGGACTGCTGCCTATGCATTATGTATGATGCTCAGGACTTAAATGCAGGACATTATGAAGCTCTCAGTGGTTCAGTAATTAGTTTTCCACAAGACAGGATTTAGATATTCACAGATAAAAGTCCACTGTTGGATAATGCCAAGGTTGCACAACACAAAATAACAAAGGGAAGGAAGCTCAAAGTTTTGAGGAAAACTTCATCTCTAGAGCTTGTCCACCAGGGAGACAGAATCACGAGTTACCTTAAATAGTTGCCTGGCTCTGATCACATGTTTGAAAACTGTTTTTGAACAAAGTTGTAGCAGGCGAGAGAGACATTTGCACAATTTCAGTGAACCAGAGGGGAAAGATAAAACCTTTTTAATTAGTGTTCACAGAAGCTCCGCAATATATCCTCCTAACAAGTCTGTGGTATGCATGGCCGGCACTCTCAGTGTGCTTTGTAATTTAGTTAGTGCAAATGCAAATCAGGTTACAATGGTGTTTGGCTGTGATTGTGTTTGTAAAAGGGTTACATGCCCAAATGGAGATGGAGCTTGCTGATGGTTTTGTTCCAGATGCATCTGAAGGCAGGCTTGAGAGTCAAATGAGATATTAAGTGAATCTGGGCATGAAAAGAGGTAGATTGGAATTGTCAGTGCAACTTTGAAATTTCTCAGACTTGTCAGTTGGAGTTCATGTTTTGAAGGTTATGTCATAAATTATATAGTTAATGGACTACTCAGAAACATTAGCCATACTTTAAAAAGTAGACAAACTTTAGGAAAACTTTTCACAGTATCATTTTAGAAGTTTAGCAATGAATTAGGCATTTTTAATGCAACTACTTTAAAACCCCATTTTAAAAATTAAACTAGTGTATTTTGCAGGCGTGTTTGATTGTTATTAATACAATATCATTGTTTTATCATTTATCTGTCTTGTAATTTGCACTTATTTCTGAATCCCAAAATATTAGAATCCTTAGTAAAAATCAGCATCTGGAAATTGAAATGCACACTGCGACGCTTTTTTAAAGTACATTTTCTAGCTTAGAGGATGTTTTAAAAAGAGAATTGAATTGAAAAACACTATAAGCAAGCATAGGGTTTAAAAGAATGATAAGCAAAATGAAAATATTATGATTTCCTCTACATTTGAATATTACCTAAATAAAAAGTAGGCAGACACAATGGCCCATTCCTGTGATCTCAGCTGCTGGGGGTGGATTTGGTGAGATGCTAAGGCTTTCGGGACTCTTGATCCTAGAAGTTTTGGGTCTCGCTGGAATGAGCAACAAGGGAAAACTTGTTTTTTAAAAGCCATGCCTCCAAAACTGTCTTCTACCTTGTCATCTTTTGTAACTTCTAAAAGTGATTTCAACAGAATAAAAGAAGTTTCTTCCTTAGTGTGTATGATATATTTTACTTCTCTATAGTACTTACAACATTTTTGGTGGGGGAAGCACTTAATCAGGGTCAAAATTGGTAGACTGGGCAGTTGACTTGGGTTTGGGTTTGAGTCCATGCTAGCTAACATCCACAGATGGATATTGTATTTTACCAGGGGATGATAGTAGTAACCATAGCAGCACCAGACCAAACCCCAACATAGTTTAAGTAATTAATTTTAAAAATGGTAGGGGGCTGTGAATACAGTACAGTATGTTTGACAATCTACGTTCAATCTCCAGTGTAGCAAGCAAACAAACAAACAAATGAATAGGGAGACAGGACATTCAAGTCCCAGACTCATCTCTGCCAGAAAACATCTATAGAGTTATGTGCATAAATGAAGAACTAAAAGTTTGTTCTTTTTCTTTTATTTTAAGAACTGATAAACCAAGGCTTTAAGGATTAACAAAAAACTAAATACATTTCACTGAAGCTGTGTTCTTCATAATAGCCTAGATTTGCAAGTTTGTAAAACAAAACTATCAAAACATGTAAATTAATTTCACTTTTATTAAATGAAAATCTGCCACAAAAGTGTTCTTTTTGGAATTTGGGGGAGAATAAGAAGAGAATTTTGAGGTCACGCAATTGATGTCACCACACTAAAGAAGCTAGCGATTCATATGCTTTGATCAGCTTTCACCCATCACATCTCTGGGTTAATACTCCCAAAAATTCTTGTGATGAAATGCTTATTGGTTAAGAAGATTTCAGCCACTTTCCTAGTTGTATCATAGATCAGATTATTCAGACTGAAGTCATGGAACTAGAACTTTGGAGCCCCCCCCCCCACGCCTCTGCCTTCACACCTTAACCTGGACTTAACCTGGACTCGTTAATAATCATTCTTTGGCTGTCCATTAACTATTGTATTATTGAAATACTTATAAATCTAGCAAGCAAGCAAACAAACAAACATGTTTTCTTCTCATTCTTTTGACTCAGTGTCCCTGTATTAAAAAAAAAAATGTATTCTTCAGTGGTGTGATTACACCACAGAGCTAACGAGTGGCTGAGTTTAAATTAGACCAGCTTTAGATAGTCAAACCTTAGTCCATAAACTACAGTATCAGTTCTCAAGACCCTGTGAGGGTGGAAATAAGGTAAACTGAATGAGGCTCTGGCCCTCCAACTGCCCACAGTAGCAGTGCTTGATTTCTTTTACCTAGCCCAGGAAATCTAGAAATCAGCTTTGGCATGTCACAGGTTTCATGGTGGACTTTTGGTTACGTAGAGATCTGGTTAAAATACTGATCCTGACTCAGTAGATTTGAGTTGACGCCCAGTGCAACTTCCTCATGACGCAATGTGTTACTGAATGCAGAAATCTTCATTTGACAGGCTCTCAAAAACATCTTATTTTCAGTATTTCTGGAAGGCAGGCCCAGTGCATTTGATTCCTCAGTGAACCCCACTCTTGTTCCAGATCTGATGTGTTCTAGTGCAGATAGAGGAGCTTGTGGATTGCCAGCTTCAGATCCTTGCTGCCCTGTGCCCCAGTCTGTACGGTTGTGGCCCTGGATGCCTGCTGAGTTCTGGCTTAGAGCTTCCCTTATGGGTTTGTCCCATAATTCCATTCACCATGAGTAGCCTAGTCTACGCATGGTGCCGCCATTCTATTTCTCTTCATCTACTTGTTTGCATCAGAACCAACTGTGAAACTTTAGTGCTGCCACCTTGAACATTCCATTCTAGGGTAGATTTATAGGAGAATTTGCTTTTTTTCTTTAACAAAGTTTCAAAATTGATTCTGATGGGCAGGCAGCATGTGTAAACAACTTCCTCAGGGGTCCCTGCTGTGCTCTGACCTCATAAGAACTCTGGGAAGTGACACTGTCATGGCTTAGGTTCAATCTTTCTATGCCCTGAGAACATTTTCCTCTACTTTATGTTATAACATAAGAAGAACACAGATCTTTGTTGAGCTAGCTTCTCAAAGTCTATGCTAAGTGACTGGCATTAGAATTCTCATGAATAAATATGGTACTCTCTCTTTCCCTTTCCTTTTTAAAATTTAAACCCCTCCCCATACACACAAATCTTTCTCCTTCCTTCCTTTCCCCAAGGACCAAAGAATATTGTATGAAAATAAGAAAAAATATCTTAAAGCACGGGACATCCATTTTAACAGACACGTTTAGCTTATGGAAGAGAGGGATGTAGGAAATCAGATTATAAGTGTATGCAAAGCCTTATATTTAGGATTTTTTTCTCATTAAATTGGAGTTTGTATTTTAGTCTATAGACTATGAGAGTTATCGGGGTTACAATGATTAGATATGTCTTTCAAAATGGTTATCTTGGCATTGAACCAGATGAATTTGGTGAATCAAAATTGAAGACAAAGACACTAGTTCAGTTCCTGTACTCACTCACAGAATGTGAGATGGGGACGTGGTTTTGGTTGGGCCATAGAGTTGGGCCTCGAGTTTGCCTCCTCTGTCTCTGATACTAGTTTTGCTTTTGTAGCATTAGCTTGCAGTTTAGATCTTGTAAGTCTCTGTTTTGGAGAATTCAGAAAATTCGAAGCATTTGTGAGCAATCAGTGTTCTTTTTGTTTTAATTACATTTATTTACTTATTCAGCTTTACTGAAAATTTATTGCAACGTTACAACAGAGGTGGGGTTTTATTGTTGTGAAAAGATACCACAATCAAATGTTTTCCTCTTATAAAGGAAAACATTTGATTGAGGCTCACTTGTCAGTTTCAGAGGTGAGAATGCCTGCTGGCCCTGTCCCAAAGGCAGGAACCATGTCATTCTGTCCCTACCAAGGCCATGTTGGACTCAGCACCACCACCCCTTGGGAGCATTCTTCTCACCATTATCATCATGGTGGGAAGTGTGCCAGTGTCCAGGCAGATGTGGTGCAGGAGAAAGAGCTAAAAGTTCTATATCTTGATCCGAAGGCAGCAGGAGACTACCTTTGTTATACACTATGCTTAGCTTGAGAATTTAAGGTGTTAAAGCCCTGCCTCCACAGAGACAAACACCCTCTAACAAGGCCACACCTCAAATAAAGCCACACTTTTTAATAAGGGCCCTCTCTATTGGCCCATCATTCAAATACACGAATCTATGGGGTAGCCAAACCTACTTAAACCTCCACAGGACATTACTTTCTCTTCTTAACATCTTGCTCTGCACCTACCTTGGCCCTTTCTATTTGATGCTGAAGAGTTGGGCATTGGCATGGGCCATGTAAAAACTGGCAAAAACTTTGAGGCTCTTCTCTTTCTTTGTGGTGATTTTGGCTTTCTCCTCTCTGTAGATATTATGGAAGGTCATCACAGGTCTTGTAAGCTGGGGGCCAGTTTGATTTCTTTACCAGAACTGCCTCCTTTCTTGGAGAAGAATGCTCCCAAGGGGTGGTAGTGCTGAGTCCAACATGGCCTTGGTAAGGACAGAATGACATGCTTCCTGCCTTTGGGACAGGGCCAGCAGGCATGGGCCTCCACAATTGTTAATGGCTGCCCTGGGTGTAAGGTTTGCTTATATCTATCTATCTATCTATCTATCTATCTATCTATCTATCTATCTATCTCTATCTATCTCTCTCTCTATCTATCTGTCTATCTATCTATCTATCTATCTATCTATCTATCTATCTATCTATCT
>NW_021604576.1:10622385-10662517 GCF_004785775.1 Grammomys surdaster | reverse complement strand
TCTATCTATCTATCTATCTATCTATCTATCTATCTATCTATCTATCTATATCTCATTCCTTCTTCAAGAAATGTCCTCCCAGTTGGCATTAATGACTCCATGATAATCAGAGACAGCATGAATCCAGGAGGTAAAGATGTGGCTAATGTCTCAGCAAAATGTAAACATTGGGACTCTCTGGACAGCCTTTAAGGTTGTGGAAAAGATCTCTAAATACATGAGTTTGAAAATATGTAATTTCTCAACTATGCAAAAATGTAAGGATGTGATATGAATTGTATAAGGGGCTACACAGATCTAAAGGAACAGAGACACTATGAGGCAACTTATCAGAAAGATGCTAAAGGAGGAGATAAACAGATTTAGGGAGTGGTGATCAAAAAGAGATCCCACCTAGCTAAGTTTTTTCTTTATACTTGCAAAGGCAGACAAATTTCTCCTGAGTTCAGGGTTTGCATGGGACAGAGCAAAGTTAGTCCCAAGTTGGTGGAATTGGTAATTTCAGGATGGCATCCAACTTAGTTACCTTATTGTCTGTGCTTAACAGATGTAGGCAGATCTCTGAATTCTTTTGCAGTGTTGAAAGAAAATGAGTGCTTGCCGTCACCTAAAAATAAAGGGGCTGGAGTCTCAGGATGCTGATTCATAGTATAATCAAAGGAAATCTGAAGTAAATGAGTGGATTGACATGTAAAATAAAAGACTAGGCTTATCATCTGCAATAAATGAGCTAACCAGAGAATTTTTAGAATAGGAAGAGAGCGGAGAACTGCTTAGAGAATTATCTCAAGCAGAACATAGAAGTTTCTGGAGATCTCCTGAGAAACCAGATCAGAGAGAAAGAAAGCAGAACAGAGAGAAAGCAAGCTGGAAAGCTGTCTTGAGCAGAGTTTAGGCCACCAGCTTCCACCCGTGATTTGACTTAGAGTCGCTCCCAGAGACCCCTTCCTCAGAACTCCTCTCCAACCAGAGAGTGGCCCTTAGCATCGTAGTGGTGGGAAGAGCTTGCCGCAGTATTCCTTCCAGAGTGATTCAGTGGATTTGTTTCCCATTCTTGGGTACCACAGAGATGTTAATAGTCCACTTTCTAATGGATGCTGGCTAACCCAAGTTCTTCTAGGCTGAAGATCCTGCATGCTTGGACTTTGCTGTGGTATCACACAGTAGGACACCTACAATATGGACCTGATAAGGCTGGATATGTGACTAGGCACAATGAGGTACACTTATGCTTGCTAGGCCTTGAGTCTGTGGATATTGCATGCTAGCTGTTTAAGCCAAGTGTCCACTTTCTGCTTCTGATCCTTGTGTAAATGTGATTTCAAGATCATACCATTCTTGCTGGGCTCCATGGCTGCCTCCTGTGCAGGAGAATGGCCAAACTGGAAAGGACCCAGTGTGGCAAAGCATCTTGGAGTTGTCTATTATTTGTTTTTTGTTTGTCTGCCTATGCATTATGTATCAAAGACATTTCTGTGGAGGTCAAAGAGCAACTTGCAAGAGTCTGTCTCTTCTCCTACCAAGTGCATCCTGAGGTTGCAGGGCTTGGCACCAAGCTCCTTTAGCATAGTACCTATCTTGAATATACTACTTTTTCAGATGCTTTATGTAGAAACTTTGTATTAGTTTTGATTTATTTGATTGTTTAAATTCTGCCCATAGATTTCTTCCTTTTAGAGTACTCTACCTTAGGTATCAATAATTCAAGTCTTCCACTTTAAAAGTCAGCAGAGATTTATTGTTCCACCAGCTTTCATTCACTCACCTCCACACAGTAATCTTTCTCACTTCTAACATTATCAAAAAAAAAAAAAAAAGGACATTTTTGACATTGACACCAATGGTCACTTTAAGATGTGCCTAGTTTTTCTGGTTTCTGTTGTGGGCCCATGCTTTCTTGTTTTGGTTGAACTCTATCTTCCCTTTCTCTGAACATGCATATGTTCTGTGTACACTGAACAAGAGCCATCCAAAGATTTCCTCTTTAAAACTATATAAATACGTTACCTTACATGTCAGAGAAGTTCAGCAGGTGAGGAAAGGAACTTTGAGGAGGAGAGACAGCCTTGAAACACCTGGATGGACCTACTGTAATCACGAAGCTCTTTATAAAAGGCAGGCAGGGGAATTAGAGTCAGAGAAAGAGATTAAGTGATGTTACCTGGCTGAACTGGAAGATAGATGGTAAGGCCTAAGTCAGCGAATACATAAAGAACATTGAAATAACATGGAAATAAATTTGTTCTATAGCCTCCAGAAGGAAGTAATTTGGTCAATACCTTGACTTTAATCCATTTAGAGTAATCTTGGACATTTTCCCTCCAGAGCTATGCGATAATAAATACACAGTATTTTAAGTAATAATATTTGTATTAACTTTCGACAGCAGCAGTAAGGTACTAATACAACTTAACATTTTTATCTGACTTTTTTTGTTTTTGAGATAAAGCATCTCTATGTAACCCAAATCTTGTCTAGGACTCACTATTTAGCCCAGATTGTCTTTGTATTAATAATTCTCTGAGCTCAGCTTCTCAAACACCAAGATTATAGCTATGGAATGTCATACCAAGCACTTTTTTCTATCTAACTTTGGTTGCTCAGTTTGTCAGCAATAACATCCTTATTTCTGTTGTTCTCTGAGTACATCTCTACCAGCGTGTTAGCATACTTATACTTTTGCAATGTTCATTTCTTCCTTTAACAACAGACGAATTGCCTCCAAGGCCAGTCACTAACAGTTCTGTTCTGTCTGATATTCAAGTGTGCAGTGAATGCAGTCCCCATCCTCTCAGCCCCACCAAGAACTTGACAAACGTGTTGGGAAAACTATTTTGTACATCAATTGACAAGATGAAAAGTTTTCTTTAAGATTGAGATTAGGAAATGCTTACACTAGTTACACTTCTAGATTAGTCTTGTTTTTCCTTAACTCTTTCAAATATCATTTGGTAAGGGCCCATGATTCAATAAACAATGATACCCCAGACTCAAATGGTATGTAAGCACAAAGAGTGTTTTATTCTGCAGCTGTTCAGCAAGCTGGCATCTCCCATTACCAAGATAGAGAGACCCTGAAGTGAGTGAGCTTGCAGGCCCAATTTAAAGCATATTAAGAGAATTCAGGGTAAGTTGGCTTTGTCTTACTTTATTTCTAGGCATTACTGGGGAGTGGTGCCTGGAAATTATTGCTGAGAAATCCTGGGATAGGTGGGCTTTGTTTTACTCGATCTCTAAGGACATTCCATTACTGGGGTGTGGGGACTGGCTGGAAACTGCTGACCCATTGTACCTTGCTTTGGACCAGGTGGTGGGGTAGTTTTTTGACTAGCTGCCTGAAGCCTGGTCTTTAGGCCTAATCTCCTGAACTGCCAATTTGAAGCCTGTCATGGAGTCAGACTGTCTCATCAATTTGAAATGGGTTTTGACTTTAAATTCTAAACCTCTGTGGAGAAATAGTTTTTATTCATGGTTATGTCTTCGTAGTTGTGATGGTTAGTGTTGATTTTCATTTGTGAGAAAAGTCACCAGGAAAAGCTATGAGCCATTATTTAGATCAGTAATCTCTGTCACACCTGAGAGGAATTATCTGCTTTAGGTTTATTGAGGTAGGAAGACAGACCCAAAAAGAGGGCAGCATTGTTCCCTGCTTGGATGCTTAATTGCATAAGAAGGGAAGCTTAGCTGAGCATCATTGTTCCTTTCTTCAGTTCTCCTGGGGACACAATGTGAGCAGTTACTTCAAGTCTTGACTCCCTGTCATGATGGATGGACTATCTTATGTCATGAACTATGAGCCAAATAGAACCTTCTTTTCTTTTTCCCATAATTAACTTTTTAAATTTACATTACATCCTAATTGCAGTTCACTTCTCTTTTCCTCCTAGTCTTGGCCTTACAGTACCCCGCCCCCACACCCTTACTCCCATCCCTTCTTAGAGAAGGGAAAGCCCCCCTTCGGTATCATCCCACCCTAGGACATCTAGTCCCAGCAAGACTAACTACTTCCTTTTCCACCAAGGCACAGTCAGGCACTCCTGTAGCCAAGCAGGACTTTCAGTGGAAGATGGGTGTCTTAGTTAGGGTTTTACTGCTGTGAAGAGACACAGTAACCAAGTCAACTCTTATAATGACAATGTTTAACTGGGACTGGCTTACTAGTTCAGAGATTCAGTCCATTATCATCAAGGTGGGAACATGCAGCATCTAGGCAGGCATGGTGCAGGAAGAGCTGAGAGTTCTACATCTTCATCTGAAGGCTGCTGGTAGAATACTAACTTCCAGGCAGTTAGGATGAGGATTTTAAAGCCCATGCTACTTTTTGTTTTAGTAATTATAGGCAGATTGTTTTCTTTGTATAGTCTCTTGGCTTCTGCTTCTCTTCAGTTGAAGGTATTGCTTCTTGTCATTTGTTTAGGTGTTGTCTGCTGTCTATACAATTTTAAGCCTGTGTATGTAAAAGGAAAGCTTTTCTTTCTCTTTCAGTTGGGCAGCTGCTTACTCATCTAATTCACCTGTTTGTTTTAACTTTTATTACTTCTTTATTACCTGAGATTACAATATATCATTTCCCTTTTTTCTTTTCTGTATCCAAACCTTCTCACATATCCCTCTTTGCTTTCTTTTAGATTCATAGTCTCTTTTTTTTCATTAATGGTTGCTACATTGCATGTTACATGTGACGTGTGTGTGTGTGTGTGTGTGTGTGTGTGTGTGTGTGAGAGAGAGAGAGAGAGAGAGAGAGAGAGAGAGAGAAAATGAGAGCTCAGTCTGTATAACGTTACATATAATGAGCATTTCATATTAGATTACCAATTGCTGTGTTCTCCTCTGTGGAATGAAATGTGTTGGGCTTTCCTGTGTTAACCTTAGCATGTCTATTGCTGTTATCCTTGGTTAGTTCATGTTCTAGAAGCCACATTGGTGAGACTTTATGGGCATCACTTCTGACATGCCTAGGAGACATGACCTCACAGGAAACTCTGTGATCTTCTGGATCTTATAGTCCTGCTTTCTCTTCTACAATCTTTCCTAAGCCTTAGGTTGTGGCAGATATTTTTTCTGAATACAATTGTCTAAGTTGGCAGTCCTGGTCTTTTAGAAGTTGTAATGCATTGCCCTAGGCTCATCTTGATTTCAAAGTTATCACTAAAGAAAGCAGGTGATAAGTTTTTCTTTATAAGTGACTTGTAGTGTGTTTTGGTTTGCTTTTGCTTGTTTTTTTATTTGTTTTGCCTCCTGCAGCTTTCAATACTCTCCCTTAGTGTTTTAACTGATACGTCATGGAGAGTTTCTTTCCTGGTCTCATCTGTTTTGTATTTTGCTTAATTCTTATATCTATATGGGTCTGTCTTTCTCTATCTTGGGAAGGTGTTCTCCTATGATCCCCTTGAAGATCCACTCTACTCTACACCATGGCCTTGGTATTCTTCTCCCACTCTGAGGTTAGTGGCAAATCACTTGGTTGGGGAAGATATATTTATTTAGTGACAACAAAGTGGAATCACCTGGCTAGACTCTGGTACAAGGTGTGCAGAATTTGGCTAGGCTGAGATGTTTGATGTGGTTTGGATATGGTAAAGATCACAGAAACAGTGTGGGTCCTTAACAGAGCATTGGGTTTTGAGTGAGGCAAGCATGGTTGTCAAGTCTAGGCAGAAACATTGCGTATGGGAGCCAGGCTGGATCTTGGGGTATGGGAAGGGCACTCGGAGAGGACTCATTTGGCTGAACTCTCACATAATGTATGCAGGACCTGGATGGGTAGAGAGTTTAGATGTGACAAAGAAGGACAATATTTTCTGAGTTTTTTTATTACTGAAAAAAATTGTAAATTTTTGAGACTATAATTTAATTACAACATGTTTCCCTTCCCTTTTCTCTCTTCAAACCCATCCACGTCCTCCTTCTCTTTTCCTTTAAACTCATGGCCTCTTTTTTTTACTACTTGCTATTACATGCATGTGTGTATAGAGCACATTTTCTTTGTCTATCCTCTTGTTGATAGATACTTAAGTTGATTCCATACACAGCTATTTGTGAATAGTGCTTCATTAAATATTGGTATGCAAGCATCTCTGTGATATGCTATGAGTCTGACTGTTAGATAAGCAGGCAAGGGCACTACAGCTCACTTATACTTTTAGGATTTTGAGGAACCTTTATATTAGTTTATATAGTGGCTAGATTATTGAACAATTCTTCCAATTACTAGTGTATTAGTGTTACCCCCACCCCTCTTTTTGGTCTCCTTGACCATATTTGTTACTTGCTTTGTTGTTTTAGAGACTACTATTCTGGCTGGGACAAGATGGAATCATTATTTATTGTTTTGTTTTTTGAGAGAGGGTTTCTGGCTGTCCTAGAACTCACTCTGTAGACCAGGCTGGCCATGAACTCAGAAATCCACCTGCCTCTGCCTCCCAAGTGCTAGGATTAAAGGTGTATGCCACTCGGCTTTATTTCAATAATTAGTGGGTTGTCATGTGATCATTTATCATATGTTTATTGGCCATTTCTACTTCATCTTTTACAAGCTGTTGATCATTTTTATCAGCTCATTTTTGAAACAGTTTCTATGTTTTAAAAAATAGTTTCCTTTTGAGCTTCTTATTCTGATAACTTGATATGGTTTTTGTATTAGTGATTTGGGGAGAATAGGAACATTTAGTAAATAGTCAACAGCAGGGTGAGTGAGAAAGCATTGGAAACTGACATTGGCCAGAATGCTTTTTATTTTACCATACTGAGATTTACATTAGGGCTGATGCCCAGGGAGCATACAACAATGAGTTCCAATTCTACTGTCTTAGGGAATGGAGTTCTATTTCAAGGCAAACTAACATCAACACCATTCAAACAGTAAGTAGGGACCTATCTATAGGTATCTTGATAGCATAGATAATTACAGTCTGATATAGAGATAGAATGTTTTTTTGGAGGCCAGATCCACACTTTTATCTTGTGTTAGGGGTTACACAAATCTAAACTTCAGCCTCATTAGTAAAGTCAAACAAGAAGTAAAAAAATTACTGGATTCCAGGTAAGTAGTCTAAAGTACAAAAAGGGACTTTAACATGAAGTAGAAACAAGTACAAAGAAGCCTAGACTAGAGAGAGGTGGAGGAGGGGTAGTCAAGGACTTAAAAATGAAGGCATCATGGAAGAAGTGGCTCTGACTGTTAGGACAAACTTTAAACCTTAGGGACCATGGCTCTAATATTGGATCAATCTCTTCATTGGCTTAGGCAGGGCAGGTTCATTGAATGCCATTCTTTAGGATGTGTCATTGGCATAGCTCACAGCCAGGAAGGAGCAGGACAAATGAAACTGGATTTTCATGGGACACACGGTGAAAAGGCTAACAAGACACATGTGTCCTGGTAGAGTTGTGTCACATAACTATTGTCATAATTGCCTTAAGGTTACAAATTGTCTATTATGAAATTAAGACTCTGACATTAAATGTTGGCCATTATATTATTTGGTGATTTTGTTTCTTTTTTGAGATGAAAACTTAGTTTGAGTTTTGGCCAAATGGGAGAAAGAATTTCCAATAACTGAAGCTCTCTAAGGATAAAATGGTAGATAGTGAGTTCTATGAAATTTCAAGTTTTTGGTAGATGATCAGTCTGAAGATTCACCAGGTGATAATTAACTTTCCTTTCTAATCTTGAATCTTATACAAAGCAAGATAATGTAAAAATGTCTATACTAAATAACACTATTTTGATTTTTTAAACATTTAGCTGCCTAAATTTTCTACTTTTTAATTAGAAAAAATATTAAAAGGGATAGTTTTCATTAGACATGCTTGGCCATTTTGAATAATTTGATTTAATGTAAAATCCCCTTAAAACACTGATGGCTTATTAGATGAATCAATAACATTTTATGATTTATGTAAAATGTAAATGTATACATAAGTATGTAATTAGTCATATCTTTTGAGGACCCTTTTTTGTTGTCATTGCTTTTGTTTTTTAAAAGTACAAAATTCAAACTGCATATCTTACTGCAACGTTGCTTGTTTTAGTACTAGAATAAAATCAATGTCTATCTTCTCTTTGCACTGAATTTAAATGGCCTTCCCATTTAAATATTACATTTATTTAGAGTCCGTGTGTGTGTGTGTGTGTATGCATGTGTGCGTGTATATTGTGGCCTGGTGAAAATTTAGTCAGTTTTCTCCTTCTACTAGGTGGGTCCCAGGCATTGAATTTTAAGTTTTCAGCTTTGGTGGCAAGCACCATTACTTGCTGAGTCATCTCCCTGGCCTTAAAAGGAGGAAGTATAGAAACAGTATATCATTTGAAGGCGTGTATCTATACTTATTGAGTAGTTGTACTAAGAAAGAGCTGTTGGGGTTCATTCTCTTCAGATGTTCTTCATACATTTTACAAACACCTTCCATGCACTCATTCACAGACTCATAGTCAGTGTAAGTTCTGCCTTCTGGCCTCTTGGTAGGCTGTACCAGCAAAATAGTGTGAGACATCGCGCCAAACGCTCTGCTGCAGCTCCCTCTTCTTATTTCTTTAACAGCTACAAAGTGACTTACAATCCTGGGAATCTGAAAATATGTAAAATAAAGTCACAATCAAGAACAACAAATCTTATCCATTGAAAATTAGAATTGGAATAAAACAAGTCTACCTTCTTGTTGCACTGACATTCATAGCCATTCTCTTTTTAAAATTTATGTTTATTTATTGTGTGTATATGTATGTGTACATGCCATGGTATGTGTGTGGTGGCAGAGGACAATTTGTGGGAGTTGGTTCTTTCCTTCACCATGAAGGTGAATAATGTCTGCAGAACCTACTAATGCTAAATATTTTTTTAATTTAATTTATTTTTTTTATTTAAAGTTTTGCTTCTAAATTTATTTCTCAAAAATAGATAGTGAGGTACAGGAGAGTTGCCCATGTTCTTCTAAAAAAAAAAATCTCGCTCCTGTTTTATGTAATCAATCTCAATTAATTTTCCAGTCACATATAAGAAAAGACATAAAGTGGGAGCAAGACTTCATGAAAAGTTACATTTTTTCAGTGGAAAAGTCAAGAGTATGTGAGTGGACAGGGAAGGTTCATAACACGATGTTTCATGACTAAGTGTATGAAAGTAAGGACAGAGTGTATGCATATGACTTCAATGCATTATCTATGAGAACCAGTCTTGGGTTCAGACACCTTTTTAGAGAACCTGACATAAGGCTAACTAGAGTTAACCAACAAAACTGTACCTAGCATCAGTTTCCAGGTAACTCCCTAACAAGCCTGCATCTAGCACCAGTTTCCAGGTTATTTAATGCTAAATATTTTATAACATATACTTTGATACATACAGCTCAGGGTTTATATATACTATTAGATAACAGTCATATGAATTATGTTATCTCGTGGTCTTTATAGGTCTCAAGATACCTATTATTTAAAGCACAGATTGAGTATTGAAAGGTTTGTAGCTGTTGTGTTTGGCTTTCTCCTTTGGTAGCATGCAGAATACCTTCTATCACCATCAACACCATCATAGTCTATAGGTGTGAAGGTTCTCTATAGGCACCAGCTTGACCTCTCCATATTCAATAAGATGTGTTGGCTTTGTCTTCAGCAATAGTGCTTTATTGTCATTTTTATTGGAGAGCAAATACCCTTGGCAATAGCCTGGGTCATTCTCTTTGGTCAAGAACTCAACTAGATGTAACCCATTCCTGGTATTGGCAGCTTCATTTGGTGATGAGATATCCACTTAGGGCTGCATCTTCATGATTGTTTGGTGATTTCATTTAGGTAGTCTTTATGCATGTGTATTATTTTAGGAAGTTTGTACTGTATTAGATTTTCACATGAGTCCTCAAATGACCCTCAGTTTTAGCCATTCTTTCATGTATCCCTCTCTTGTCCCCCTCTTCCCTCTGCCTCGCAATTTACCCACTATGTGGTAGTATTTTCTTATTGTTTTATAAACCAGTAATAATTAATATTGCTATATATAATCAGAGTATTTAAGAGTATAAACTTAGTAACAATTCAGACTAAAAGTCTCAGAATTTTAATTTTTCAATTATTAAATACATCTTCCTTAATCTCTTTTTCTTCTTCTGTCTTAAGAAGTTTCTTTTATAAAGAAAGAACATATTTTTCTTGACCTAATGACATGTTTGGGATCTCTGCTTTTCATTGTTGTTACCGTTCTATAGATTAAAAACTCAGAGGTTCTGAGGAGTTAATAACAAACAAAAGTCATTCAACACATTTGTACTAAACCATTCCACTTATTTTTATGTCATTGCTGAGAGAAAGAGAATAAAAATAATGCTAGATATAATACCACATAACCCTACCACACTATAGAGACTTTTTCCCCACTTACTAGCTTGTTGTGTGTAACTTCTTGACAGTGTTTTCTGGAGTGTGGTGGGGACTAACATGGTAATACCAGTAGGAATAATGTGGCAAGGCATTGTGGTAACTCCACATGTACATCATCTCATTTGAGTCCCTCAGCAATCAGATTAGTATCTTCACTGTAAGTTGATATAATGAAGCATGGTGAGACTACAGAGCATGCCCAAAATTGCTGCTCACAGACCAAAGCAGTGTCAGTGTGAAGTCCTAAACCTTGCACTGCAGAACATTCTTGTTTCCCTAAAATGTTTTTTTTTTTTCTCTTTAGATGCAGGTTGCAGAAACAGGTAATGACTTTAGGGGGTATAAAAATTATTCATGTTGTTTTTTTAAGGCAAACAACTGTAGACATTTGAGAGGCTTTTGTATCAACCAATCTGTTATAATACTTCAAAGAATTTGAGTTGTTTCATGGGTTAAAGCCTAAAACTTAATATTACAAATGAATATCTAAGTAAACAATCATTTGTCCACCTTTTTTACACATAATATTTGACCTTATGAGACCCATTGATTTGCTGGGCAGTGGTGGCGCACACCTTTAATCCCAGCACTTGGGAGGCAGAGGCAGGTGGATTTCTGAGTTCGAGGCCAGCCTGGTCTACAGAGTGAGTTCCAGGACAGCCAGGGCTACACAGAGAAACCCTGTCTCGAAAAAAAAAAAGACCCATTGATTTTAGAATACTTCATGGCAATTCCTGCTGTTAATCCGTACAATTATGAGATGAGAGTAGAAGGGATGTCTACAGTTGTTTCTCTGCATGTCCACATTTAAGAGTGCTAGCTTGATGCCCCCACATGGAGTAAGGAGGGAGTCTGGGACTTTCCTACTTTTTTTTTTTTGACACGTACTAATTGTATCTGTCATTTAAGGATAGTCTAAGTTCAGTAATGAAAAATGTACAGTTTTGTATATTGGCAAATACTGTCCTTTATTCAAAATTCAAATCTCTTCCTTGTTCAAGCTGTAGCCTTTTTGCAAGCTGGAATACAGTGAGGGAGTGGGAGCCTTCCTTTGTATGCTATTTCAGCCATCAATAAAAAAAAATGGGGTCCTATGGATTAGCAGAAACAGTGAGGAAATTATAAAGAGTATGAAGTTTTGTGTTCCACTCAGAGTTGGTCAGTCACTAAATGAAGTGCAGTAGTATATATTTACAGGTGCTTCTGGGGCTGACATACACTGAAGTTTAAAAAATATGGTAGTTCTATGTAGGCCCGTGCTCTAGTTCTCATGGTAACCTTGGTTTTGGTGATTAAGACAATGAACACAGGGATAGAAAGGAAGCCAAAAAGGTTATTCTTTCTCTAGAATTATTGTCACCTGGCTTCTAGCTTTAGCACGAAACATTTAATGAAGGTATTTCCTCTTGTGGCTGTGTTTTAAGAAACTCTACTCCTTTCTTTTTTGCTCGCCATGTGACATAGATTCTATCTGTAGGTTCTTAGTGCCCTTTCATTGTTCAGGATGTACCTTGGGGGTACTTTTAATATGATTTGCAGGGCACAAAATTGTTACATACATACATACAGATAGACTTACAGACATACAGACATACAGACCTACACATACATAAGTACATTTCTTTATTAGCAAGATCATCTTTTCTTCCACTGACTTCTTTTGATTTTTCAAGTGTGAAAGTTCTATCATTTAATCTGAGGTATCTGAGATAGTCCAAAGAAGAACTCAATACATGGAGGTCTGTAGGTACAAAGAATAGGATGAAGGAACCAGAGTACAGACACAGCTTAGGTTAGAGCTGCCTGACTAAATCCCACTAAATGCTCCATCACACTGCGTTACATTATCTCACTTCACGATGGAAACAGGCTTCATTCAGCTTCCTGTAGGGGCAAGCTGATGAAGCCTCAGCATGGGTCAGTTACTTCTTGGGGAATTTCTGCCCTAAGGGTCTCTGAATGCCTCAAGACTGATGAGCTTTTATGAATAATGCAAAACTCTCTCTTGTTATGTAAATGAGATAACGCTTGCCTAATAGGGAACAAAACTGACAAATATTTTTACTTTTTAATGCAAGGTAGACAGATTTAAAGAAAAAAAATTTCCCAACACTTTAAGTAAGAAATAATGCTGTTTGTTTTCAAGATATTCTTAATATACTGAAGGGGAAGTTATCTTTCCAGACTAATTTTAGAGAAAATAATTATCCTTGTACTAAACCCAAAAAAGGGTACAACAACCGCAGCAACAGGAACAGCAACATCAAAAGCAAAATAAAATGGAAAAAGGCATTTACCATGAAGCTCAACTATAAGTTCCAATCTGAAGTTCCTTTGGAAGGGGAAAACCAACTTGTGAAAGTTGTACTTTATTTAGTAGACCCAGAGTTTTGCAGTTTGGGGACTGTCAGGTTAGAATCATAAGGTGAGCAGCCTTTTTGGACTGCCCTGCTTCACTCAGTGATAGACATCTATGTTTCCCACTGTCTTTTCATGCCGTTTCCGTTTCAGCCTGAATCATACTCCACAGCTGAGATGGACCACATAGTAGTGTCTACTCACAATTACAAATAAAACCAACGTAAACATCTAAAAAAAAAAAGAAAGTTGTACTTTAATCTCTACATCTGCATTAAAAAAGGGTATATATGCATACACATAATATAAAATAATTTTGAAATACTTTAAGTTAAAATGTATTACTTCTTTGTTTCCTTTCCTCCTTTCAACCCCTCCCATATGCTCTCTTACTCCCTCTCAGATTTGATGACTTTTTTTTTGATTATTATATATACATATGTCATATGTAGGCATAAATATGTAAGTACATATTTATGAAGCCATTGGGTGTTGGTTGTATAATAAATTTTACCAAAAGAATAAAAATTGTAGTGACCATAGATAGAAAATTCTGAAAAAATTAATAAATTGAGTGCAACAGCATATGAGAAAGATGGAGTTTATAGTAGGCTCCAAAGATAGTTGAACTCACACATACCGATATCAACAGAAGGAAGGGTAAACATTGCACCCTAATCCAATGTCATTAGACACAGAAGAAACTATTGGATAAAAATGCCAAGCTTCCTTTGAAGAATGCTGAATAAATGACATATTAAGGCTGTATTTGAGAAGCTCATTGCTAACATCATACAGCAGGAAGAAGTGTGGAAACAATTTCCTCTAAGATGTAGAATAAGGGTGATTACACTGATTGTTCTTATTAAAAATAACACTGGAAATTTTAGAAGAAGAATTAGAAAAGATAAAAGAGAAAGACATTTAAATAGGAAGAGAGGAGATGGAATGTTCTGTTTGCAAGATGATATGATTTTTCCTACACATAGAAAAGCCTAAAGACTAACACAAAACTATTGAAACTGAGAAAAAACATTCTGGAAAGTAACTGAACACAAAATCAACATGCAATGCCAAAAGTATTCCTATAGTCAAGAGCAAAATTCCTAATAAAATAATTATTAAAGCAATCCCATCCAATAGCTGATATTAAATAAATAGAACACAGCTAGACTGCAATATCATTTCAAAATACAGTGCAGAGCTACAATAATCAAAACACTGTGGTGCTGACATAAATTCAGATACACAAATCAGTGGAACAGAATAAGATCCCAGAAATACAGATACTCTTTTTTTTTTTAAAGATTTATTTGTTTATTTTAGGTGAGTACACTATAGCTGTCTTCAGGCACACCAGGGGAGGGCATCAGATCCCATTACAGATGGTTGTGAGCCATCATGTGGTTGCTGGGAATTGAACTCAGGACCTTTGGAAGAGCAGTCAGTGATAACCACTGACCCATCTCTCCAGCCCCAGATACTCTTAAATATCTGATTCTAATCTGAAAAAGGTGATGAAATGTACATTATAGACAGGATGACTATTCCTGTGCTGGTAATTCTCAATATACATAGACAGAAGATTAAAATTTGACCCTGTTTCTTATTCTGTAAAACAACAAACTCAGAATTTACGACAGACCAAAGACATGCATATACAATCAGAAGTTACAAGACTATAAGAAGAAAACATACAGGAAGCACATAACTGAGGCTATGGAACACTCACAAAAAGGGACCTATCACGTCTGTCCTCCAAAAGACCCAACAAGCAGCTGAAAGTATCAGATCCAGATATGTGCACCCGACCAATGGACAGAAGCTGTTGACCCCTGTGGTTGAATTAGGGAAAGGCTGGAAGAAGCTGAAGAAGAGGGTGACCCTGTAGGAACACCAGCAGTCTCAATTAACCTGGACCTCTGAGATGACTCAAACACTGAACCACTAACCAGGCAGCATACACCAGCTGATATGAGGTCCCCAGCATATATACAGCAGAAGACTGCTGGGTCTGGGTTTAGTCAGAGAAGATGCACCTAATCTTCAAGAGACTGGAGGCCCCAGGGAGTTTAGAGGTTTGATGGGGTAGGAGGTGGAGATAGGGACATCCTTGGGGCAGGGAGGAGGTATGGGATGTGGAACAGTCAGAGGGTAGACTGGGAAGGGAATAAAATTTGGAGTTTAAAACAAATAAATAAATAAATTTTAAAAAAGATATTAACCAAGGAACTGAGTTCTTAGATATGACTCCCAAAGCACAGGAAACAAAGTTAAAAACAAAACAAAACAGATAAATGAAATTCGATCTGGCTAAAAAGTGTTCTACACTGTAAAAGAACTAGTAACAGAATAAAGAGACAAATCTCTAGAGTGGTGGAAAAGTATTTGCCAACTATTTGACAAATAATTGATGTTTATAATATATAAGGAAATAAATCAATTTAAAGTACCAACTACTCTTGAAATAGACTTAAAAATAGACAAATAACCTTAACAGTCACTTCTCAAAATAAACAGTACAAATGGCTAAACCATTACATGTTGTAAAGCTCCATATCATTAGTCATTGGGGAAATGCAAACAAAAAGTTTGATGAGAAAGGAAGGCTTTATCCAAGTTAGGAAGCTTGCCCAAGGATAGAATAAATATTGATAATAAAGCAATGGTGTGTGTAAGGGTGGAGAAAAAAGTGTTTCTTATGCAACACTAGAGAGAACATAACACAGTAACTCATTATAAAGAATAGCACAGAGGTGTCTCAAAAAAATCTAAAACTGGACTTTAATTTATCTTTCAAAGTTGTAGGTCTGTACTCCAAGAAAATGTAATCGGCACAACACACTCCCATGCCCATTGCAGTGATCTTGCCAGTAGTCAAGATATTGAAACAATGTGGATGTTTATCAGTGAATAAATGGACGAAAGTGTAGTTTCTGCACACAGCGGAACATTATTCAACAACAAACAATGAAATTGTCTCATCTTCAAAAAAATTGTTGGAGTACATTATACTAAATGAAATAAGCCAGTCACATGATCTCATTCAAATGGGAAAGGTAAGAGAAAGAAGTTGGTAAGGTGGTTGTAGACAGAAGGAGTCTAGACAAAGTATTTGTAACACAAAATGATTGATATTGTTCACAATGACTTACTATGTATTTCATAATAACCTAGGAGAAAAGCTTAAAATTTCCAAATAAAAAGAGTGAATGAGTGAATGATCGCTTGTTCTTGCTTGTTCCCAGATTCTAGCTTGTAATATACACGTTTGTTGGTCAATGGGTAAAAACTGGATTAAGTTAACAGCATATAAAAAGCAGTATGAGGAAGGGGGAAGACAAAAGGGCCTGTGGAACGTGGAAAGGAGATTGGGTGAATTCAAAATGGAGGTTCAAGGGGCCAGGGCAAGGGATGAGGAAGAAGAGTTAGGTCACCAAGTGTGGAGGGGGAGATGGGCGAGAGACGAGAAAGGAGCAGGCTCCTGAAACACATTTTGTGGAAATGTCATAATTAATTCTAATACTTTGAATGCTAATGTAAACATTTAAATAAAAGAGTGGCTAAATAAATGAATGTATTACTAAGCCAATTTTGCTCCTGTGCCCAAACTATTTTTACTAGTCTAAATGCAATGTGACTATTCCACTGAAGAACCCAAGTTTGAGTGAATATGTACTTCAATCAATAAAATTTCCCATTTAGAAAAAAAATTCAAACTGGACTCCACGTTTTCACTTTTCTTTCTTCTTTTAAAAGAGAAATGAAACAGGAAGTTGGGTGGGTAGGGAGGCAGTAGAGAAAATCTGGGAGGTTAGGGGAGGAAAATGAATGTAATCATGTTGTATGAAATTATCAATAAATAAAAATACATTATTAAAAATGAAATGATAAGAAGTCAGATATGCTAATTATCTCAGTTGGATAGTATATATGATTACATGCACATATTGAAATCTGTTGAACCTCATTATGTGTATAATTAGTAAATGTTAATAAAGTGTGATATATTTGAAAATACACTTACCAATACAAACATCAGCAAACATGTCAGCACAGAAAGCTCGCCAAGATCTTAAGATAATCTCCAAGATTATAAGAAAACAAACAAACAAACAAAAATGTCAGACTGATGAGATGGCTCAGCAAGTGAGAGGGCTTGTTATGAACACTCATGGACTATTTATTGCTGTAATTAAAGACCTTAACAAAAACAACATAATAGAGACAGAGTTTGCTTGGCTCACAGGTCCAGATTGGAGCTCAGCTTTGTGGGGAAGTAAAAATGATAGGAACTCAAAGCACCTATGCGCCCCGCGCAATTATCTCGCCAGCAAGAATGCATGCAGACACCAGCGTCCTTCTGCAGCAAAACTTTTATTGCGATGTGAAGAGGAAGACCCCGGGCCCCGAAAAGGCACCGCTTAAATACACCCTAGAGCGGCGTGTACATTTCTGGTTGGCTGCTTGCTCAGGAGCGCATATACGCCCCGGGATGGGCCGTGACTTGGCGCGCATTTTCCACTTGCACAATGGACAGTTAATCAGTAAACTTGGGAGAGCACCGGATGCCAGCGCCATCTTATAACGGCGAATACTGTCACCGTTCACCGCAGCTCTCCACACACCTAGTTACCTTCCATCCATAGTCAAGAACAGAGAGCAATGAATTAATGCATGCTTGCCAGTGTTCAGATCACTTTCTCCGATATTATACAAGCCAGGCTTCTCTGCCCAGGCAGTGGGGCCATCCATAACGAGTGAGTCTTCATACTAATGAAGGCAATCAATCATCCAAGACATGCCAGAAGCCAATTTGATCTACAAATTCCTTCACTGAGTAGTCTCCTTTTGCAGTCAATTCTAGATGGTGTCAGGTTGACAATTAAAATTAACCATCACAAATCTACCCCTTTGTCAACTTGACATATTAACATATTACTTTAAAGGATAACCTTCAATCCCTTGCTTCCAAAGTGTCATATTTACCTCCTAAAGTAAAAGTCTAACTTTAAAAGTCTCCACAATCTTTACAGTTCTAAAGTTTCTGAATTGTGAGCTACGATAAAAATCAAAACATGCATATGCTTTCAATACATAATGGTTCAACGTAAGCATTGTTGCCGAAAGGCAATAGTGGGGGTATAAATAATGTGAAAGCAAACCAGAATCCACCAGGATAAAGATCAAGCCCTCCATACTTGGCATCTGAGGATCATGACGCAATAGAGTGGACTGCACAGGGCTCACTTAGCGTAACCTTTTCACGTCTATTGCCTATAGCACACCTAGCTTCTCTTGGGCTGGCTTCATTTTCATGAATGTAGCTTTCCTCAGAAGATATCCCATGGTCCTTGCATCGCCACGATCCTAAAATTTCAACTGCAATTTGGGCTGCACTTTCAGAGCGTTTACACAATGGCCTCTTAGGGCCTCTCCAAGGAGACTCGCACATTGCCTGTCCATAGCTTCTCTCCCTGAGCCCATTAATCTAGTTTCTTTTATGCCTTCAATATCAGTACCACTACATAGGAGAAGTCACTCCAGAAACTCTCTAAAGAAAACAGGCTACTGATATTTCACTTGGTTGGCACCAGCACTTAATGATAAGATACTCTCAGTTACTCTTCTATGGTTATTAAAAGACACCATGGTCAAGGCATAAAATAAAGCATTCAATTGGGGTCTTGCCTACAACTTTAGGGGGTTAGTACATTATTATCATGGTAAGAAGTGTCGGGTTGTAGTGTGTGTGGGGGTCCTGTTGGGTTGATGTATGGGTCCCACTTCTGTCTCTCCATGTGCGAGAGAACAGAGGCTCGGGAATTTGACTGCATTTATTCCATCAGAGGGCTGTGTGAAGCCGCAGGACACCGCTCATGGTGGGAGAGCACAGTTTGAAGTCCCTCGCGGATGAGAGTTCTTGGTTCGGTTCAGGCAGCTCACTTGGCTGGGTCACAGCTGCTTGGCTTGCTTGCTTGGGTGGAAGTCAGGGCAGAAATTGAAGCAGAGACCAAGGAGGAACAATAAGTAACATACTTTCTAGTTCCAAGAAAGAAAACCAGGGTATAATTATTATTAAATCAAATCAAGTAAAACAAACATTCAGTGGCATAATTCAAATTCTGTAGCTCAATGACCATTATCTGGAATTGACTCATGATCTCTGGTATCTAAAAGCCTTGGGCAGCTCCATTTCTCTGGATATGCCATCAGAAGCACACATAGCTTGTGTCATTGCCTACGCTGGCTCCATTTCACATTTGCCGGTGTCCTTGATGGTTATCCCTTGGACCTGGCACCTACAATATACAACTAAAACTGCAGCTAAAACTGCACCTTCACCAATGGCCTCTCCTAGTCTTTCATAGAAACTCTAGTCCTGCCCCATAATGCTAACATCAGCCTCTTTCCATGACCCATTCAACTCTGGGGATTGCACTGCAACTGAGGCTGTACCTTTACCAATGACCTCTTCTGGCTTTTCATGGTACCAAGCCTCAGAGTCTTTGGATACTTTTAATTCTTCATCTTTCATGCTGCTGAATGTAGTGACATTCGGGAAACTCTTGTACTTTATCAAGTTGAGTTTCGAGCCTTATCACTCCAAGACTAGAGCTGACCCTAAGGGGATGCTTCCCAGGGGATTTTGCCTCAATGATGCTGATTTCTTATTAATAACAGCTTATTTTTTCACTTTTAGCTAGCCACTATCAACCATTTTAGTAAGGCAAAGGTTTCGTTTCAGTGGTGTTGGCCTCTTATTGATCACAGCTGTTCTTTAGCCTCAGATGACTGGAAACCACATGGAGATCCTTTATTGAGGCTTTCCTCTCCAACGTCACAAGCCAGACCTCCATACTTTGCATTTCTCAAAATCCTCTTAACTTCCAAGCTCCCATAGAGCAATCCATTCAAATTTCCAAACTCCATGGCTTTTCCAGATCAAAGTTCCAAAAATTTCAATTGTCCTCCTCAAAAGAACATGTTTAGGTCTTTCACAGGAATCCACTGTCTGGTACCAATTTCTACCCTAGTTTTCTTTCCATTGATGTGATAAACACCATGACCAAAAGCAACTTGGGAATCCTATGCTTGCATATCATTGTCACTGAGAAGACCCAGGCAGGAATTTGAAATCAGGGACTAAAGAGAAGCCATGGACGAATGCTGACTACGAGTTTGTTTGTCATAACTTCCTCAGCCTGGTTTCCTATACAGTCGAGGACCAGTGCTGCACAGGGGTCGCACTGGTCTCAGTGGGATGGGCTCTACCACATCAATCATTAATAAATTTAAGACAAAACAAAAAGCCACATACTTGCCTACAGGCCAATCTGTGGCATTTTCTTAATGGAGGTTCCCTTTTGTCAGAAGATCTTGGATTGTGTCAACTTGAGGAAAAAGACCACAAACAAAAGCAACAAAACCAAAACCAAACAAAATAAAAAACAGACAAAAACAACAAAACAAAAACAAAACTCATTAGCAGAAGCAGATGATGCTTACAATTCGTCCAAGTTCTGCAGCTTGATTGAGATGTAGCTTAGCTCAATTTGGCCACAGCTAACTTGCTAACTACTGGGAAACATTTTTTTTCCCTAAGCAGTTGCTATTGAGGAACAAGAAATCCTTTCAGCTTAGTCTTTCCTTAAATGAATTTGGATCTTAAAGAGGCTATTATGGGATGGTTTCTCCATAAGGACAATTTTCCCATTCTCTATGTAGAGCACAGGAGATTTCTTTGCAATGGTGATGATTTGTTTTATCAATTACAGGTGATTATTCAACACCCACGTAAGTACCATCCTGCCTCAACTTTCTTCTGTCAAACAAATTAGTTAATTATAGTTGAATTCTACTTCCCTCAGTTCCCATACCAGGAGAAAATGAAGTCAGACTCTTGGCAAACTTATTTCATAAATGGTCCACCCAAGTTCTTGAGAGTCTTTGCTCTCCTGTGAAACTTTATGAGCTGGGCCCCTGGTATATAAGTTTCTCAGTATCACTGTCTTTTGAGATCCTCTAAAATAGACCAGTAAGCTTTGTTTCCAGTATCAATGGCTTTTCTAATCCAAAATTCCAACCTCTTCCTATTTATCCTACAAAACAGCTCCAAAGGTCTAAAAGCCAGATTCATTACAGCAATGACACCACTTCTGATATTTTCCTTTTCTGTTTCTGTGACAAAATGCCTTGACAAAAGCAATTTAAGTGAAAAAGGGTATATTTGGCTCACAATTTCAGGTCACAGATCATCATTATAGAGAAGTCAAGGTAAAGGGAACTTGATGACACACACAGTCAAGAGTAGCAGATAATGAATTAACATATGCATGCCCAACTTTCTGGACTTGGACTCAGTGCAGGTTCCTATGCTCAGGGAATCAGTGGGTGGGTCTTCCCATCTCAATTAATGCAATCAAGCAGTCTGCCACAGACTTGTTTACAAGCTAAACTAATCAAGGCAATCCCACATTGTAACTCCCTCCCCTGGTGATTCTATATTGTGTATTAAGTTGGCAATTAAAACTAGCCATTACAAGACAGAGCTTTATCCCCAGGGCTCATATGTTGGAAGAAGGAACTGACTTCTGGAAGTTGTCCTGTGACCTCCATACACATGCTGTGGAATACATAAAATGAATGAATAAATAAAAATAAAATTTAAATTATAAAACCCCCAAACCACTGACATCAAACTTTAAAAAAATATCACTAGCATACCTTTTTAAACACACAATATTTGAATTCTAACCTTGTGGATTTGGATTCAGTCTGGATTGAATAGTACTGGCCTCCAGCCAGCTTCCTTGTCTTATAGAAGCTGACTAGTCTTTTCCTACGTCTACATTGAATGTCTTCATGTACAAAGCTTGAAGTTGGGTTTAGCAAATGCTATATATAAGAAACTCCTCCTATTGGAGTTATGGATGTAAAACATTTAGTAGCATATCATTGGGATGGGGCCAGTGTTGACTCTCAGTTACCTCACACTCAGGTAGAAAATGTGCTATTCAGTGTTACTGTTCCTCTTCTGCTATGAGCTGTGCATATATAGTAATCTCAACCTTTTATCCCTTTTTTTCCCAAATAATTTTGTTTCAGAATTATCTGTTATCCCTCTTTATTTGAATAGTATTATTGGAGTTACGTTAATAAAAATACCAACTTCACAAAGTAGAACAAATGATGTAAATGATCTCTTCTTTGTCACTTCATTAGGCTTTCTTTGTTGTTCTTGTTGTTAGTGATTTGTTTGTTTGTTTGAGACAGGGTCTCTCTATATAGCCCTGGCTGTCCTGAAACTCACCATGTAGGCCAGCCTGGGCTCAACCTCATAGGGATCTACCTGCTTCTGCCTACCAAATCCTGGAATAAAAGGCATATACCACTATGCCCAGCCTTCATTAGATTGTGCTAAACAGAAAACAGTCAGCATTTATTTACTACTGCACATAACACATGTTTTAAAAAAACTAAAATATTTGTGTAACATCAGTTAATCAGTTTTAATACAATTGTTTTGACAGAAACTTAGATTGTAGCCCTCCAAAGATCATAATTTAGTAAATAATTTCTATGTTCAAGCTAAATGGCTATCATGGGATTTGGAGGCAGGAAAGCCAGCCTTCTAATACATTGTCTTAGTTCATTTTCTGTTGCTATAGGAGAATACTACAGACTGGGATATTTATAAACGAGCACAAATTCTTTGTTTGATGGATCTGGAGACAGGGATGTCCAATGTCATTCTTACAGTCTCTGGTGAGTACGTTCCTGCTATACCATTCCATGGTGGAAGGAAGAAGAACAAGTGTCTTAGTTACTCTTTTATTTTTATTGAAACAGCATGACCTAGGCAACTTATAAAGGAAACCATGTAATTTGGAACACATGCTTCTAAAGGGTTAGTAAATGGTCATTAAGACTGGAAACATGGTAGCAGGCAGGCAGTAAGGGTACCTGAGCAGTAGCAGAGAACTTACATATGATTCATATACAAGAGGTAGGAGTCAGGTGTGTGTGTGTGTGTGTGTGTGTCTGTGTGTCTGTGTGTGTCTGTGTGCTAGTTAACTGGGAGCTGGTCCAGCTGTTGACACCTTGAAACCCTCCCACACTGGCAGGTAACAGTCCATACTTCCTATTCCTTCCAAAGCAGTTCTATCAACTGGAGATCAAGCATTCAAATATATGAGCCTATGGGGACCATTCTCATTTAAGAGAGGACAAAATTTTTAATCAATTAGTTTTGATAATTATCAACTCACTACCATGATGAGGTTATGAACCAATCACCTGTGATTTAGCTTTGCTTTTCAACATTGCTATATCGAGGATCAAATTTCCAGCATATGGATTTTGAGGAACACAAGTGAAATGATGGTAGGTGTGTTCCTATTCTTTCCTGTTGGTACTTCTCATGATTTTTAAATAAACTTGTTATTAAAAAACCTATAAATAGCTGGGCAGTGGTGGCGAACACCTTTAATCCTAGCACTTGGGAAGCAGAGGCAGGAGGATTTCTGAGTTCGAGGCCAGCCTGGTCTACAGAGTGAGTTCCAGGACAGCCAGGGCTACACAGAGAAACCCTGTCTTGAAAAACCAAACAAAAACAAAAACAAAAACACAACAAAAACCAAAAAAAACCAAAAACAACATCAACAACAAACCCCAAAAACCCCCTACAAATAAAAAAAAAGTCACAAACCAAAAGTCCATGACAGAGTTACACCTAGAAAATCAGTTAGCTTTACTTGTGTTTGTTACCTGCATTTATACTTCTGCAGCCCCTAATAGATCTTTTAAAACTTTTATTTATTAATTCTCTCATGTATTACAGATGGATCTCAGTTTCTAGTACCCCTCAACACCTTTCCTTTTCCCTAATCCACCCCTTCTCCATTTCCCTTCAGAAAATGACAGATCTCCCATGGATATCAACCAGTCATGCATATCAAGTTGCAGTAAGAGCAGGCACCTCCTCTTGTATTAAAAATGGACAAGGCAACCCAGTAGGAGGAAAAGGTCACAAAAGCAGGCAATAGAGTCAGAGAAAACTCCCACTCCAACTCTGTGGATTTCTTTTGGTGTCTTTGACTCATCTAGCTTCTACAGTATTTTCTCCTCCTCTTTTGTAGGATTTCCTGAGATTCACCTAATGTTTGTCTGTGAGTCGCTGTATCTGCTTCTGGTTCTATCAGATGCTGGATGAAGCCTCTTTGATCACTATGTGAGTTGGCACCAATCTATGAGTATAACACAATATCACTAGGAATCATTCCATTGACATTTTTTTTTTTTTGGTCAGTCCTGTCAGTCCTCTTTGATTTTCTCCTTGGTCTCTTAGCTATCCCAGCTCTGGTTACTGGCCCTCCAGGCAGTGCCAGAGTGAGCTCCCTCTTGTGGCATGGGTCTCAAGCTGGAACAGTCATTGATTAGCTACTTCTACAAGTTCTGTGCTGCCTCTATCTCACTCAGCACATCTTGCAGGGAGAACAAATTGTATGTCAAATATTTTGTTGCTAGGTTGTTGTCCCAATTCCTCCACTGGAAGTCTTGCCTGGTTATAGGAGAGGGCCAGTTCAGGCTCTGTATCCATCGTTACTGGGAGTCTTAGCTAGGGTTACCCTAATAGATTACTGAGAGTTTCCATTGCAGTAGGTTTCTACCTTGCCCTTGAAATGGTCCAGTTATCTCTCCCAGAACTATCCTTGCATCCTCAACCCCCATCTGGTTCCTCCTGTTCCCACTCACGTCTGCCCCTACTCCACCCATGATATCTATTCTATTTCAAGCATCCTTCCCAAGACCTCCTCATTACTTAGACTCTCTGGGTCTGTGGACTGTAGGATGATTACCTTTTACTTTACAGCTAATGTTCACTTATAAGTGAGTTCATACCATGTTTGTCTTTCTTGGTCTGGGTTACCTCACTCAGGATGATTTTTCTCTAGTTCTACCCATTTGTCTGTAAATTTCATTATGTTAGTTTTTAACAGCTTAATAAAACTTCATTGTGTAAATATTCCACATTTTTCTTTATTCATTCTTTGGTTGGAGGACATCTAGGTTGTTTCCACTTTCTGGCTATCATGAATAAAGCTGTAATAAACATAGTTGAGTAAGTATTCTTGTGTTAGGATAAAGAACACTTTGGGTATATGCCCAGGAGTGGTATAGCCTGGTCTTGAGGTAGATGGAATCCCAATTTCCTGAGAAACCATGATATTGATTTCCAAAGTGGTTGTACAAGTTTGTACTTTCACCAGCTCTATATCCTAGCCAGTATGAGCTGTTGACGTGGAAAATTAAGGGTTCTTTGGAAAGTAGATTAGATGGTGTTTTCCTGGGGCAAACACATCAAGGAACATTTTGTTAAAGTGGGCACAGGTGTAAGGCTGAGACAGACTCAATAAGGAAAGCTTCACTTGAAGCAGACATAGAAGAGAGGATGTTCTGTTAAAGCAAGCATATGAAACATGTGATAAAAGATTCTTTGCTAATGACACACATGTATTGGTTTGCATAGTTGAGCTGCATTTGTTGGGATGCCATAGAGAGAAACACACCAAAAAACTTCTGATGGTGTACTGCAGTTTGTTCCCTCTTCTGCAGACTCGGGCTGATTGGATGCATTTGCTGAGACAAGGCACGTGGAGGACACATGACATTTGGAGGGTATAAATAAACTCCATGGAGTGATGGAGAGATAGCTTGACTTGCTGGTACAGCTAGCTGTGTAACACTTGTGCATCTCGAGTCTTCGCTGAGCTTCCCTTCATTGAGAGAGACACAGCCAAGAACTTTTCCTGGTGTACCTGTTTGTCCTTCCTGCTGATTCAAGCCAAGGTTGAGGCCTGGCTTTTTCTGCTAGGTCATGTCACTGCTGCTGATTCATGTTTGCTATCCCAACTCTACCAACTTGCTATCTGTGAACTGAACTGCTCATTTCCAGACAGCATAGATGGGAGTTGCTCTAAGGAACCTTTCTAAACAGGTCCACTCCCTATCCCACCCAGGTGGCCATAGGTGTGTAGATTTATATCTGGGTATTTGATTGGATTCTATTGATCAACCTATCTGTTTTTATACCAATACCTTGTGGTTTTTATTACCTAAGCTGTGTAGTAGACCTTGAAATTAGTAATGGTGAGAACTCTGGAAGTTCCTTTATTGTTCAGGATTGTTTTGTGTATCCTGGGTTTTTTGCTTTTCCATATGAAGTTGAAGGTTTTCCTTTAAATGTTTGTAAAAAAAATGTGTTGGAATTTTTTATGGAGATTGCATTGAATCTGTAGATTGCTCCTGCTAAAATGGCCATTTTTACTATGATAATCTTACCAATCCATTAGCACAGGAAATCTTTTTGTCTTCTTATATCTTCTTCAATTTCTTCAAAGACGTGAAGTTCTTGTGAGACAGGTCTTTCAGTTGCTTGGTTAGAGTTACACCAAGATACTTTACATTATTTGTGGCTATTGTGAAGGGTGCTGTTTCCCAGATTTCTTTCTCAGCCTGTTTTTATCTTTTGTATGTAGGAGGGTTGGTGCTTTTTTTTTTTTTTTTGAGTTAATCTTGTGTCCAGCCGCTTTGCTGAAGGTGTTTATCATCTATATGAGTTCCCTGGTTGAATTTTTGGGGTTGCCTATGTATACCATCCTATCAACTGCAAATAATGATACTTTGAATTGTTCCTTTCCAATTTGTATCTCCTTGATCTCCTTTAGTTGTCTTATTGCTCTGGTTACAACTTCGAGTACCATATTGAATAGATAGGGAGAGAATAGATAGCCTTGTTAGTTCCTGATTTTAATGGAATTGCTTTAACTTACTCTCTGATTTGATGTTGGCTATGGGCTTGCTGTAAATTGCCTTTATTATGCTTAGGTATGTCCCTGTATCCCTGATCTCTCCAAGGTTTTGTTTGTTTGTTTGTTTTATCATGAATCAGTGTTGGATTTTGTCAAAGACTTTTTTTTAGCATACAATGAGATGATCATTTCTTTTATTTTTTCTTTTAATTGGTTTATGGTAGATTACATGTACAGATTTTCATTTGTTGAACTATCCCTGCGTCTCTGAAATAAAGCTTACTTGATCATAGTGGGTAATCTTTTTGATATGTTCTTGTATTTGATTTGTGAGTGTTTTATTACCTTTCCATCAATGTTCATGAGGAAATTTTTTTGAAATTCCTTTTTGGCAAGTCTTTATGGGGTTTGGGTATCAGGATGACTCATAAAATGAATTTGGCAACTTTCCTTCTGTTTCTCTTTTGTGGAATAATTTGAGGATTATTGGTATTAGCCCTTTTGAAAGTCTAGTAGAATTTTTCACCAAAACCATCTGGCCCGGGGCTTTTCTTTTTCTTTTTTTGGTTTGGAGACTTTTAATGACCGCTTCTATTTCCTTAGAGGTTATAGGTCTATTTAAATGATCTGATCTTGCTTTAACTTTGATAGAGGTATCTATTAAGAAAATTGTCAAATTCTTTTGGATTTTCAAATCTTGTAGAGTACAATTTTTTTAAAGTATGACCTAATAATTCTATGGATTTACTCAGTGTCTGTTGTTATGCTCCCTTTTTCATTTTGATTTTGTTAAATTGGATATTCTGTCTTTTAGTTAGTTTGAATAAGGGTTTGTCTATCTTGTTGATTTTCTCAAAGAACCAACTCTTGATTTCATCGATTCTTTGTATTCTCTTCATATCTATTTTACTGATATCAGCCCACAGTTTGATCATTTCATACTCTCTGCTCCTCTTGGCTATGTTTGCTTCTATTTGTTCTAGAGCTTTCAGGTGGGCTACTAAGTTGCTGGTATGAGAACTCTCCAATTTCATTATAAAAACATTTAGTGCTATAAACTTTTCTCTTACCACACTTTCATTGTGTCCCATAAGTTTGGGTATGTTATAACTTCATTTTCACTGAATTCTAGGAAAATTTTAATTTCTTTCTTTATTTCTGCCTTGATGCAGTAGTCACTCAGAAGAGAGTTGTTCAGTTTGCACGAGTTTGTTGATTTTCTTTTGTTTCTGTTATGTAACTTTGAATTTTGGTGGTTTGATAAGATACAGGCCGTTATTTCAATGTTTTTGTATCTGTTGAGACTTTTTTGTGATTGTGTATGTGGTCAGTTTTGGAGAAAGTTTCATGAGGTGCAGAGAGGGAGATATATTCATTTGTTTTTGAGTGAAATGTTCTATAGATATCTGTTAGGTCCATTTGGTGTATAATCCCTGTTAGATGCATTATTTCTCTATTTTTGTCTGGGTGATGTCCATTGATGACTGTCTGGCATTGAAGTCTCCCACTACTGATGTGTGAGGCTCAGTGTGTGATTTGAGCTTTAGTAAAGTTTCCATTACAAATGTGAATGACCTTGCATTTGGAATACAGATGTTCAGAACTGAGATGTACTCTTAGTGGATTTTTTCTTTAACAAATGTGAAGTTTCCTTCCCTGACTCTTTTGACTGATTTTAGTTGAAGTCCATTTTTTTTAAATGTTCATTTGCTTAAAAAACTCTTACACTTTGCTTTATTCTGAGGTTATGTGTACCTTTGTTTTTGAAGTGTTTATTTATTTATTTTTTGTTGTTGTTGTTTTGTATGCCACTGAAGGATGAATTCTGTTTTTGCATCCATTTTGTTACCTTGAATTGTTTTATTGGCGGAATTATTCCATGGATATTGAGAAATATTAATTATCAATGACTGTTAATTCCTGTTATTTTGTTATTGTTGGTAGTGGTAGTATATATATATGTGTGTGTTTATGTGTGTGTGTACATACACGTGTGTGTATGTGCCTGTGTGTGTTTTTGTTATGTAAAATTTTTAATTTTCTGTGTTTTCTTGGGTGTAGTTAACCTTCTTGTGTTAGAGTTTTTTTGTCTAGTATCCTCTGTAGGCCTAGAATTGTGGCTAGACATTGTTTAAATTTGACTTTGTCAAGCAATACCATGTTTTCTCCATGTATAGAGATGAACAGTTTTGCTGGGGATAGTAGTCTAGAATAGGATCTGTGGTCTCTTAGAGTCTGTAAAACATCTGTCCAGGCCCTACTTGCTTTTACCATTTCCGTTGAGAAAACAGGTGTAAGTCTAATAGGCCTTGTGTTATTTGGTCTTTTATCCTTTGCAGCTTTTAATATCCTTTCTTTGTTTTGTATGTTTAGTGTTTAATTATGTGGTAGGGGTGAGTTTTCTTTTCTGGTTCCATTCCATTGGTGTTCTGCAAGCTTATTGTGTTTTTATAAATATGTCCATTTTCTAGTTAGGAAATTTTGGGGGTTTTTAAATCATCATCATCATCATCATCATCATCATCATCATCTCTTGGATTTCTTTAAGGAATGTATTCATTTCCTCTTTAAGCACCTCTATTGTATTCACAAAATTGGCTTTAAGGTCATTTTCTTGTGCTTTGCTGAGTTGGAATATCCAGTGCTGGTTGTAGTTGGATAGCTGGGCTCTGGTAGTGCCATATTGCCCTGACTGTTGTTAATTGTGTTCTTATGCTATACTTTAGGTCTCTAGGTTTAGTGTAATTATATAGGTTTTGACTGATTTCTGAGTTTATCTTTATTGGATGGATATTTTCCCCCCTTGGTTTCTGTCTTGTCTCTGGTCTTCTGGCCGGAGTAGCCTGTGGTTCTGGCGATTAGGAGTCCTCACATCCAGCAGGGTGTCTCTCCTGGATGTTCGGTAGCTCAGGTAACCTCTGGGATTTACAGTGCTACTGTTGCCTCTAGGATTCCAAAGTTGTAGGAACTGGTGTGGCCTCTGAGGTTCTGGGTACTGATGTGGCCTCTCATAGCACAAGAGCCTTCTGCTCGAGTTTTTGGCTGGGATATGGGATCAAGGAGAGAGGTGCTGTTAGGGCAAGCTGAGCACTCTGTGAGGAAGCATTGGATGCCTGTGGGATGAGTCTTACTAGGATGTTCTTCCTCCTAACTTCATGTCCTCTTTATTGCTATTATTATTAATTGCTAATTGAGTCAAATTGGTGATGACCATGAATGCATTGGTGCAGAGCCATCTACTAGGGCATAGGCAACTTCCAGAACCATATTCCCAAAGAAAAGTAACTCTTCCTGCCTTAGACACCATCATCTGTAATGTCCCGTCACATATGGACGGGGACTGGAGAGCCTATCTTACATCCATGCTAGAATTTTGACAGGATTGATTTTGTGTAGGTCTTTTGCGAGTTATCACAGCTGCTGTGAGTTGATGTGTACATCAACCATGTCATAGCTAGAATCCAGCATTTCACAGGACCTCCTACTCATCATTCAGCTTTTGCCACCCATTCTTTCTACCCACTCCTCTTAAATTAAAAAGCTTATTTTTATATGTGTGGGAGGTTTTGCAGGCAGTTATGTCTGTGTACCAGTAGTATCCCTGGTGCCCTCAGGCGAAAAGAGGGCACAGATCCCTTGGAACCAGAGTTATAGTTGGTTGTGAGCTGCCATGTAGATTTTAGGAATCTACACTTGAGTTTTCCAGAAGAGCAGCAATAATTCTTAACCCCTGAACCATTTTTACAGCCTTCATCTATTCCTTCATGATGTTTTTATCCTTGTAGTGAAGGATGTTGATATAGCTGATTAACCTATGATTAAACACTCACAATTACTTATGCTCAGCCCTTAGATAAGCTTCTCACTTAAAAAGGAAACTTCCCTGGGCAATGTTGAGATCAGCACAAACGTATGGATATAAACATAAATATCAAGAAATAGTCTGACAACATGACTAGTGAAACAACATTAGTAGGTTCCCCACTAGGGCCTGTGGTCTCCCAAGTGATAGGCTTTTCCCCAAGTTTATAGTGCTAGATACAAAAATCCCTCTCTTGGAGCAGAAAGTTGTTGGTTACCCCCATGACTCTCAAGCCACTCTTTCATTAATTGGAACTACTTGCCTAGTGGTGGGTATTGTTGCTTCCAATGTGGTTATGGTGGATTAGAAGGAGCAAAGCCTGTGTTATCTTAGGTGCCTCTTGGGCTTCCCTGACCAGTAGTTCATAGGAAGATATCCTGTTCCTGTCATTTAGATTTTTATTAAATAATCCATGTCTTCTGAGAGCAGTATTGTTTATCCACAAGGGCTGACCAAAAATAATGATCCAAAAATAAATCTTATGGAAATCCAGTAGTCTGTAAAGTTATCTAGTAGAAAAAGTTATCAGTGGTAATTATGTTTTATGTGATAATTTACTCAAAGGATTTTTATACCTTTGAAAACAAACACGGAATGTTCTTATTATTGGATATTTCAATTCCTTAACCCATAATTTATTTTTAATGTTCATAACACTATGTTTTGCTGTAGAGATGAGTTTTTGAATATTTGCTTTGAATAATCAAATAATTCACAAATTAAAATGCTTTTTAGGAAAAGGACTATAGCAAAGCTACCATAAAAACTATCACTTTTGTTCTGTTTCTGTCCCCTGAGACAACGAATGTCAGTTGCTTATGTATCCTTACACAGCTGTTTAATAAAAGCATAGAAAGGCTTATCTCTCTGCTTCTACTTTGCGCACATGATAGAACATCTTGTGTAGGTTTTCACAGATTGTTGGAGATTGTTCTAAAGCCCAGTAAGAGTCTCTAAGAGTGCCCCTTTCCCCATCCTCATCCTTCCTTCACCATGCCTCTTCCTCTATCTCTCTATCCCCTTTACTAGCTGGCTAAAAACAGATGTTATTTTGTAGTTGTTTTGCTGTTTGTTATCCGCTCTTCTTCTGTGGACATCCAAATTGCTTCTCATCTTTCCATTACAAACCCCATTACAGAAATGACATTTTATATAGGTCTTTTCATCTGTACATCAATACATATTTGAGAGAACTTTTTTGAAGTGATGTCTTGGGATTAAAAGTACTTTTAAAAAGTAATTTTGATAAATACTGTGAAATGGTCCTCTGAAGGGGTTGCACCCATTCACATGTGCAAATGTCTGTCTCCATTGCCTGGCCAAACAGTACCATTAATCTTCAGCAGTTTTAGTCATCTGCTAAGAGAAGAATTGTATCTTGGTGAAGTTTTAATTTTCATCACTCTTTTTCTATTCTTCATGTGCTTAAGAGTTCTTTGTGTTTCATTTCCCACCAACTGTCTATATATATTGTTTACCTATTTTTCCTTTGGGCCATTTGTTATTATATAATAAATGGTCTTTCCTATTTATTGGCTAGTGATATGGTTGCAAGTGTTTATTCCAATTTGTCATTTTTATTTTGCCATTGCTTACTGTGGCTTTTGTTGACAATATTGTTTTAAAGTTTTTGTGTGTGTTGTAAAATTTGTCAGTCTTTTGATTTATAGTTTCTGTGTCATATTTAAATAGGTCTCCCCTCCATCAACATTACAGAGATAATTCTTCTTGGCCCCTTGTAATTCTTTTATTCTTTCATTTTTACAATTGCCTCTTTCATCTGTTGGGAATTTATCCTGTTATAGAATATGAGCCATAGCTTTAATATTGCTGTTTTAGATGCTATCCAATAGCATCTATTGAATAATCCATCTTTTCTTCACATATTTGAGATGCAGCTTTGATACCTTTGCTATATTTACAATTACAGTACACACTCTGAATCAAGGTCTGTGTTAGATACTATGGAAACTTTAATAGGGTAATATATTAACAGTTCTTGTGGTCAGGAATTGCCATCTCAGTATGATGGCACAGCTAACAAACAAAGATGAAATAGTGGGTTGATTTCAAGGAAAGCTTCACAGAAAGGTGGGCATCTGTTTTTTTCTTGACAGATGTACATGAAAATAGATAATGAAAACACTAAAAAGAGAAATGGATAAACAAAGGGATGAAGGATGCTTGTTCATAACCATTAACAAAACAGACTGGACAAAGAAAGAGGGAAGGTAAATGTTGATTAGCAACTGTTTAAACTGGGTTCATTTCCAATAAGAAAACCACTGAAAACATTTTCATTTCATAGGAACACATGTTAGAAACCTAAGGGAAAATTATTATTATAAATGATGTTTCTTAAATTTATTGCTCTTAGTTAAAATGTAGGCATAAGGATATTTATAAAAAATGACTTCACTCTCAAACTGAAAAAGACCAGCAAAATGGGAATAGCAGCTGACATGCTGGCATAGACAGAGGAAATTCCACACAATTCTGTCCCTAGATGAAGAGCTAGAAATGGGTAATGACTGCTGAGAAATAGAAAATCTGTTGCTTCTAGTGGGATTGTCCAATCCCAAGTGGTTAGCCTTGGGTACATGTATATAAGAGCAAAAAAGAAGTGGGAACTGTAGGTTATTTACACACATGTGCATATATGTATACATACATATATCAACAATCATTAGTGAAAAGATTATGAATTTGGGAGAAGTTAGAAAGTGGTGAGGAAGTTACTAGAGTGATGTAGATTCAGCATCATGTATAAAATGCTAAGAAAAACATTACTAAAAATGAAAAAATCAAATTTAATTTTTATATTTATATTTTGTCATAATATAATGTTTTGTTTGTACTATTCTGAAAGTTATTTCAAATGCAGATGCATTTGAAATTTTGCACAAGTCATATTTCTCAAATGACAACTGATAAAATTTCTTTCTCATATAAGTGGCTCCCATATTTTGTGTGACTACAAATTTCATGATATGATATTCCTTCCATCACACATGCTACTTTCATACCTACCTCAAACCTTGCAATTTCTTACATGCTACTTAATTTTTATATTTTGATCTGATTCTTCTAGTTTAAGATAAGTGCTCAATGGATTTTTAGTTTAGTTATTTCCCTCAACCTCATTCTTTCTGTAAGACTGTTCTCCTGTGACATCTTCTTTAATCATACCTAGGCAAGTCAAGAAAAAGCGCAATTTTTCTTTTCTTGCTTCTATTACCCTGAATCATGGAATCATGTATGTGCCTCTGTTGCAATACTTATTTTACAAGTATAATTGTTCATGTACACTCCCACTCCCTACACCTTCTAAATCTTAAGGTCTAGATCCAGAACTATGTCTAGGACTAGGTCCAGGACATTCTCTCTCTTTCCCTTCTTTTCTCTCTTTCGCCTTGTGATCCTGCCTATAGCAAAGCATCTACTGTAAAATTTGATATAGTTAATAAACAAGTGAAATGGTGTCTTCCTCTTTTTATTGATTTATTATTGTCCTCTGTCTGGCTGCTTCCATTTTGGGCATCTGATGCCTCTGCACTAAAACCAGACAGAGGAGGGCGAAGCAGAACCTGGGACCTATGAATAGGTTCCGTGGGTCTCCGGTCTGGCCAGGAGTGCAGGGAGCATTACAGCTCTTAGAAGACAAATGAGAAGGTTCACATGCCCAGTGAAGGACAGGCAGCTGGGGTCCTGGTCTTTCATCAGCTACTGCATCATGCATCCATGTGGGTCCAAGGTCCAGTGGTGAGAGCTTTGGGAGAGAGAACTCTTCCCCAGGTGTTACAGCTCAGTGAAGACAGTCACTCTCAGATGATCCTCAGTGAAACAACTTGTGCACTTTATTCCATGTGGACAGGGAATACATAAACATTGAAGAATGGGATGGGATTTGATGGAGGGGGATGGTAAATGTTTCCTATTGGCTGAGTTTGAGATGTTAGTGATGCTTTATTTGCATAGGGAAGGACTCCAGGGGCTACCTTACATGACTGATTGCCCTTGGTCCTCTCAGTTGAGTGTCATGGTTACCTGTTCCAGAGCAGGTACAGAGACAAGTTGAGATCTGGTTCACTCCTATCAGTCACAGATCTCTGAGATTCCCAGGGTCTGAGCTCACTAACCTTACCAGATCTTATTCCTGCCTCGTGGTATGGGCCCGCTTGCCCTACAATTTAAAGCACTTATTTTCAGTTGACTATATTGCTTTTACATTTCAACAAATTTTCACTCTGTTTAGAATGCAATTTTATAACTGTGTCTTTTGCCTACTATCACAGGTAAGTTTATTTCTATGCACCTTATAGTAAAACTCTCTCATGACTTTTTACATGACATGATTAGTTATAACACATGTCTGTGCATATCGCTCCAGCATTATCCCACATTTACATTTTGTGCTAGGTTTCTATAGGTCTGTCTCCTTAGAGGTTTGCCAGAGCCTGACATATACAGAGGTGGATGCTCACAGCTAACCGAGCTGTTCAACTGATTATAGGATTCCCAATGAAGAAGTTAGAGAGAAGACTGAAGGAGCTGAAGGGGTGTGGGGAATGATTAGCTCACATGTGGGCGCGGGCATGGGTTCAAGATCAGGTGCTACGGGCCCCGCCCAGCGGGGGGGGGGAGTTTTCATTCAGTCTGAAGTTCACGGGGCGCAAAGTTCTTGGATTGAGGATCCCCGGGGCCAGGAGGTAGCCAGGGACTGACTGGTCTCAAGCCCTTGGGCTCTCAGACACTGCTGAGAGGCTTGGGGGTATGTTGGTGCACGACTGGCCGACCCACAGCTGAGAGAAACGGGGGATGGGGGAGGAGAAGAAAGAAGCCCTGACAGCTCCTGCGGGAGAGACTTGGTTACTGTACTCGCTTAGCAGACTAGGTGGCCTGGCTAGTTTGCTTGAAGATGCAGGTCCCTGTGGCTGGAACACAGAGGGGTCCTCCAGGCGAGAACTTAGGCACAGCGGCAGGGGTGGCTCAGCATTAAAGGCCTTCTCTGCATTTCTCCACAGCGGACCCCAAAGACATGAGACAGTCCATGGTTCCAAAAGGGTTTATTTTCATGGTGGATGGTAGGTGGATCTGGATGTACCCCACTGAAACTCAGGGCGGACCTAAGTTAAATAGAGAGGGAGAAGGGGGAAGGGTCTGCATTGCCCTATGTGACTGAACAGTGCAGGTCAATGGAGTTCCACGCCACAAGTTAAGAACCTGGATTTTGGGAGCACGGTGGAATAAATACCTGTCCCTTGCAGGGCCTCTGGGCTACTTCCAGTCAGCTTCTACCAAAAAAACCAATTCCCCTTTCATGGCCCTACAAAGGTGTTTGTGGCCCCATGGGGAAAGCAACAATACCAACCAACCAGAGCTCCTAGGGTCTAAATGACCAGCCTGGGAGCACATAGGGAGGGACCTATGGCTCTAGGTGTATATGTAGGGGAGGATGGCCTTGTCGGACATAGGGCATAGGTGGGAGAAGAGGTCCTCGGTCCCATGAAAGCTGGATGCCCCAGTGTGAGGGAATTCGAGGGCAGGAAGGTGGGAGTGGGTGGGTAGGTGGGGGCACATCCTCATAGAAGCAGGAGGAGGGGGGATGGGACAGGGGGTTTCTGGGTGGGGGGTAAATGAGGAAAGGTGATAACATGTGAAATGTAAATAAAATATGCAATATTAAAAATAACTTGAGTCTTCAAGAATTCTTTTAAAAGAAAAAAATTTAGTTGGAAAGATACTTTTGGAATTATATTTATATTGTAGACTGAATGTTTGTTGTATCCCAATTGATTTGCTTTAATATAGTATTTTTAGTACTGTTTTTATGCATAACAATGTATTTTTATATTCACCCAACTCATTCTCCTAATTCCTTCCAGATCCACCTCCCAACTGATTCTAATTTCTGTTTCCCGTATATTCACGGGTATAGGGCCATTTACTGGAGCTGCAACCATAAAAAACAAAAACAAAACAAAAAACAATTCTTCCTCCCCTAGAGGCTATTAACTGTCAACAGTTCTTCAATTAGTAGTAGGGACTCACAAGACCTTTTCCTCCTCCTTGGTGCAGCATTGAGTTGTTTGATCATGTGAAAGTCTTGTGTAGGCAAACACAACTGTTGTTAGTTCATAAGTAAATTGGTCCTGGAATGTCCTAATGACATTGTTTTACTCTGGTCCTCCCCAACTTTGAGCTCTTCTTAAAATCTTTCATCCTTTCTTCCAGCCGTGAGTGACAAGAGTGTAATACATATGTCCCACTTGTAGCTGAGCACTCCATAGACTCTTATTCTATGCTTTTTCACTAGCTGTGAATCTCTGTATTAATTGCTGTTCACTGACAAAGAAATTGATAAAGTTCAAGAGCTGCCATAATCTATGCATATAGAGGTATTTAGAAGGCGATTTAGAAGACATTTAGAAGGCAATTTAATACTGTGCCTATTCACCAGAGTGAAACAATGTCATTTGGACATTACAGGACCACTTCACTTATGAACTAACAGCAGCTGGGTTTGCCTACACAAGACTCACACATGATCAAATAATAGTGGTAGGTTCATCGCTGTTACCCATGAGACTTCAACCAGAGATTCTTGGCCAGATTAACAATACTAAGCATGCACTTTGTCCAGTAAAGTGGGCCTTAAATCTAATCGGAAAACAGTTGCTTAGCCCAATTTTTGTGCTACTATTCCACTCAGGGGTATATGAAAAGATAACAGGAGGGGGGTGGAATATAAAGAAGAGGGAAATGTAAGTGTATGGAATGTGATAGCTAACACACACACACACACACATACACACCATGGAGCCATGTGTGTACTTACACAGGCATATCTTAATCTAAAACATTTAATTGCAGTTACCCTACAGCAATGTGTAATATTCCTCCCAGAAGACACAGATTGCCAAGTAAAAGCCCAGTGCTAGGTGTGTTATACCTTCCCTCTGCTTGGTCCAGGGTCTCTCAGAGATCACTCAGAACAAGCATTGCCATCAGTTTTTGGTCACCTCCAGAACTTAGTGGTAAGACCCTATTGCTGAACACACCACACACGTTGGCCATAAAACACTGAGTAATCAACTTAGTATTTACCAGGTAGCTGTTGAGCCTATGATCTAGTTAGGTTTTACATTACTAGAAGGTTCAATATAGACTGCTAGGGGAAAATAATAGTTTCAAATAGTGTAAGCAATAAGCTCCCAGCTTACCTGTGAACTGCAATAATAACTAGCATGCAAGGAATAGTCCAAAAATTTAAATAGCAAATCGCTACACTTTGATGTGAAGCTGTTAGGGGACAAAGATTGTGGTAAGTAATCAAAGTTAAATGAAATAGTGTTTTGACATGCTGAATTTTCTTATTTATTTTTTGAGATATATATACATATACATATATACATGTATATTTATTCTTTAATGATGAAGCGTGGATTCAGAGCCTTGTACATGTTAAACAATCTTGAGTGATCTATGTCCACATCTTAACTGAATTCATATGTAAACTTTATAATATCTTACACATTTTGTGGAAGTAAGAGTTTTTAGTATGTGCTTATCAAACTAAAATTTACCTCTAAAGTTGTTCATTCTGTTTTTAAACGTTACCACTGATCATGGATACAAGACACTTGTTATCATTTGTTTATTACCTTGTGTTTAGGATAGTTCAGATAAATATTTCCTAGAAATTAAGTGCTTTGGACTATCAGTAATTTGTACAATTTTGTATTAGAGATAATTCTGTAGGGAATAGTTTGCTTCTATAAATATTTATAAATTGTCTGATTTATGGGCATATAAACATTGAGTTTAAGATGTTGTTATCTATTTGTTTGAAAGATATCTAGAGAAAATAAATCTTTGATATGATTTAAATTATCTTATCACTACTCATATAATTTAATACGGAGTATGTGTCAAATTTTGTTATTTAGATTATACTTTTTGTTTTAGAACATAGTTTCTGAAATACTCATAATATTATTTTGTATTTGAAGTTATTTAGGTTTATGACTCATATGTGAATAATATATTTCATGTCTGTACAGGATGGGCATTAATGTAGGTGAAGGACTTGTAAACTTACTGCCTTTGAATTGAATCTGGCTCACCAAGTCTTTTTATGACTATGGTTTTATTTGAATACTACTATAGTCATTCATTTGCATATTACCTGTTGAAACTTCATGTTGTAATAGCTTGCTCTGCGAAGTCATACTCTTTACAGACAAAATGTGTTATTCTGATCTATATGTTAACCTCATAGATTAATCTTATCCTTCTATTCCAGCAATTGGTTATGTGTTGATTTTTATGTATTTTCTACCCTGTTTCTTTTTGCTCTTAACAAGAAAAGTGAGACAGTTCACAGGTATCAACCTAAACAAGTCTCAAGCAATCTGTATTTGAGATAGAGTACTACTATGTAGCCTGGCTGTTCTAGAACATGTACCAGACGAGCCTCAAACTTGTAGCATTCATGTCTCTACCTCCTAAGTGCTAGGATCACAAGTATGCAGGATTAGGCCTGGCTTATGACATCTTTTTGATCATCATAATCTATCTCTATTTTTAAGCACAAGTATTCAAAGTTCACATGAAACCCTAAGGGCAGTGGTTCTCACCTTTCCTAATGCTGCAGTCCTCAAATACAGTCCCTCATGTTATGGTGACACTCCCAACAATACAATTCTTTTTGCTGCTACCTCATAACTGTAATTTTGACACTGTTGTGCATCGTGATGGAAAGATCTGTATTTTCCAGTGATCTTCCGCACCAGCTGCTAAAGGGTTATTCAATACCCGAAAGGGTTTTTGACTCACAGGTTGAGAATCACTGCTTTAAGGTGTTGTCATGAGATGGTATACGTTCTCTCAGGTTCTTTAAATACCCAGGTGTAGAGTTAGATTTTCAAAACCTACTTTATTGATGGTTCTTAAACTCTTCAACCTCCTTTCTTGCCACCCACCAAAGGTAGGGGAGAAAGAAAGTTAATAGGAAAAGGGAGTTGTGGACCTGTTTAGAAGTAGTTCCTTGGGACAATTCCACTCTTCTTTGTCAGGATACCGTTAGTCCATTGCAATAGCAAACACCAAACATGAATCAGTAGAGACCACACCATCCAGTGGAAACAGCAAGGATCCATTGAATCTGCATGAGTCAGAAGAAGTGGTCAGAATCATATCTTGTGGCTCAATATATGAGGTCTCAGCTGTTCCTACCACCATTTCTGATGGCTGTTAACATGCTTATTCTCTGCAACAGTGGTAGATTCATCACTCTGGAACCTTAAGTCCAAAATAAACACTTCTTTCATGGTCACCTTGTTCATGGAGTTTTATCACAGAGATAGAATAGTAACTAAGATAGGCCCAAGCAATCCTTTCTATCATAAAATGAACTATTTACAGAAATTTCTCTTCTACTTGCAATTGAGAATAAATTGTGAAGATTGTTTTTCCCCTGAGGCAGTGTTTCGCTATGTAGCCCTGGCTGTCCTAACACTCGCTCTTTAGACCAGGCTGTCCTAGGACTCAGAAATCCATCTGCCTCTGCCTGCTGAATGTGCACCACCACTGCCCAGCATGAAGATAAATTTTAAGATAACTAAGAAAATTTGTTGAATAAAAAAAATGATCCAAAGTTTTTCTTTCAATTTTACTCTTCTCTTCTCTTCTCTTCTCTTCTCTTCTCTTCTCTTCTCTTCTCTT
>NW_021604576.1:10614082-10622375 GCF_004785775.1 Grammomys surdaster | reverse complement strand
TTCTCTTCTCTTCTCTTCTCTTCTCTTCTCTTCTCTTCTCTTCTCTTTTTTCTGTGTGTATGTGTGTGTGTGTATGTGTGTGCATGTGCATGTATGTGTGCAGGCAGAAGTAAACATAGGATTTCTTCTTCCATTACTCTACATTTTATTCTTTGAGACAGGGCCTCTCACCAACCATTTAGCTTTTGTACATTATCTCACCAGTGAGCCCAAGACTTCTTCCTTTCTTCACCGCCTCAGCACTGGGATTATAAGCATATTTCTGACATTTTTCATAAAAATGTTGGGAATGAATTTATGTCGTCATAGTTATGCAGCAATTACTTTACTGATTAAGCCATCTCCTTAGACTCTACAAGTTTTTAATTTTATAGTTTTTCAAAGGAATATATACCCTTATAAACCTAAATCAGATATGCTTTATTAAAAAAAATTACCTTGCTCTTAGTAACAAAACTTGCTACATTTTGAAAACTCATTATTTATAGAGATAAGACATACAGAGAAACTTCAAATGAAGAGCTAAATAAATAGAAAGGCCACTGAACAGGTTGGATCTCAAAAATGTTAAATGTCAATTCTATACAAATTCTATAGGACTCATAAAATCCTAAACAAATCCCCAGTAAGCTTCATTTTTTCCTTTTAGAAAATGTTAAGATGATTCTAAAATTCACATAGAGAAACAAAAGGTTCCATGTGACATGTGCACACCCCCCTCCTCCTTAAACTGAACAATGCTGGAGAACTCGAGTCATCTGGATTTTAGATTTGCTTTAAAGCTTCAGCAATAAAGACAGAGGTGTCATTGGTATCAGGCTGGGAATAGATCAAGTACACAGAAGTGAACATGAATATGGTAAAATAATTTTCGACAAATTTTGCACTAAGACAATTTAGTAAAACCACCAAAAGCAAACAGTAGTTAAAATATAAAGCTTCTGGAAACAATGAGAGAAAAACACAGTGACTTTGAGTATTTGAAGAATATCATGAAGGACCAACCAACCAACCAAACAAACAAACAAACAAACACATATAGGAGGCATAAAGGCAGGTGGTGACTGCTGAGGGGAGAAGTCTCTTTCTTTGGAGGATTTAGGTCAGATAAGGTATTGATACCTCAGAATTGGCTACACAACTCTCTACCCATGGGCAGTACTAATGGGACTTGGGGTTATTAGTAACAAATAAATTAAATGATGACGTGGAGCTGAGTGGCAGATGGGATGGGGAGCAACAGACAATGTTGGAGGAATGGAGTGGTGAGTAAGCAAAATGCGTGGAAAATCAAAAGAACAAAAAATACCAGTATTTAAAGACAAAACTTCCCAGATTGCATCACAAAGCAAGTACATTAAAATTTCCTTCTCCTCTAATCTGAATTGGAATCACTAAATAAAAACACACAGAAAATAAGTATCAGTGAAGATGGAAAAAAAAAGGATCCTTATACACTATTGGTGGGGTGCAAGTTAGTCCAGTACTAAGAAAATCAATGTAAACTTTCCTCATGGCATTAAAAGAAAAACTGCCATGTGATCCAGCTAGGCTACTCACATGTGTCTGCTCAAAGCAATCCAAGTCAGGATTCAATGCACACACTTGACGTCAGTGTTTATCAGAATTCAGTATCAAGTCACTGAGTTGGTCTAGCTGCCCATCAGCAGATGCATGGATAAAGAAAATATGCTACATAGGGAGCACACAGGGAGGGACCCATGGCTCCAGCTGCATATGTAGGGGAGGATGGCATTGTCAGGCATAGGTGGGAGAGGAGGTCCTTGGTCTAGTGAAGGCTGGATGCTCCAGTGTGGAGGAATTTGAGGGTGGGGAGGTGGGAGTGGGAGTGTGGGTGGGCGCATATCCTCATAGAAGCAGGAGGAGGGGGAATGGGACAGGGGGTTTCTGGGTGGGGGGGAATGGCGAAAGGGGATCACATATGAAATGTAAAACAAATATCTAATAAAAAAGCAAAATATGCTACATTCAAAATGGAGCTTTATTCAACCATAAAAATATGAAATTATGTAATTTTCAGGAAGCTGAAGATAACCATGCTAAGTAAAATGTGCCAGCTGCAGAAAGATAAATATCTCATTTGTGAAATTTAAATGTTTACAGAAGACATTTTCCATTAAGTGCTTTACAACTTGCTTTTATGATGGAAATAAGCCACTGTTCTGAATCAAAATCAAGATTTTTTGAAAGTCATATATCTGGATAATGAATTTGTGAAATTATATCTGGGAATTCATCTTTGAGAGACATATATGAATTAAGATACATTAAGTCAGTGTGTTTATCAAATGGTAACAGGATAATACAGAAGAGTGGCGCTGGGATGCCTCAGAATGGAAAGGGTGTGACTTCCAAGTGCCAATTACAGAGCCTCAAGCCAAATCAATTGTAAAAAATGTTCATTTGATTTTACAAAGCTTCTTCTTTTAAATTTCTTTGAAACATAAAGGTCATTTTATTTCTGTTTACCATTTTTCTTAGGAGAGGTCTAATTAATTAATTATTGCAGTATTTCATGTACTCACAGGGTGATCTTAATCTTTCTATAGATTTAATTTTGACAGTTTCATGTGTGTATATAATGTATTATAACACAGACGTACACACCCAATCATTTGCTTTCATCTTCCTGGCCAGCGTTCCTCCAGTTCTACTGTTTTGCATATATGTGATCTACTAAACCCAGGGTCTTTCTTCTAATTGGAAAAAAGCCAAGTGGCTTCATTCTCGTAGACCTACTCACTGATTGGATTCTTTAAGCCTTACCAATTTCACAAAAAAGAAACAAGCAAAATGGAATCAGTAATGTTCTTCTAGCTAGAGACTGGGATGATCTGAACCTTCTTTCCCATATTTTCTCTGGAGAGCATCCAAATCCATTAGACGCCATTTCTCCTGTCGGATTGAGAGGCATGAGAACAGTCAGTAGATGGAGATAAATGGGTTGTAGTGGGAAAATAACTGAATTACTTGTTAAATATCAACACTTTCCTCTAATGTTTCAGTAAGTTGTTTGAAAATGCAGATTTGGATTCTGGGAGAGAAGTGAGGAGTGGGTTTAGAAGTCACTCGCAGTGATGCGTTGAGTCCTATGGGAGGTGACTGTGTAGTAAACAAGAAGCTTATGAGAACTTGAGGTCAGCATGGCGAGGGTTAGATCTATCAAGCTCTACCACCTTTCCCTGACAGAGCATGCGTAAACGAGCTATAATCGTGATTCTCAGTTGTCTAGTCTCTCAAATGGGGTTTGTCTTAGATTATCTGTCAGTTCTTTTGTAGGCTGAGAATTCTGTCTCAGGAAATTGTTGAAGGTAAAACGCAGAGACAAACTACAGATAACTTGTAAGTACACAGTGGAATTGAGACTTGAGGCAAATTTCAAAGCAGAGAGCAACTTAATAATGTGCATATTTGAATGAGATTATTTGTTCTTGATTAACACATGAACTTTTTTCTTTCCCACCTGATGGGTATTAGGGACCAATTTCCATTAAAATCTCCTCTTAACAAGGTAAAATGCAGTACTCTAAGGAGATTACAATAACTGAGACTAATGATGGCTTAAGCATCAAAAATTAGTAGAAAAATGAATGAATTTTAGGGATGTTATTTCTATAATAAAATAGCAACTGATTACAACCTGAATGTGGCATGAGAGAATCAAAGTCAATTGGTTCCAAGACTGCCTATCTGTGAGCTGCTGTAATTGGAGATGCTGAAGAAGAGCAAATGGAAATTAATGAGTTCTAATCACATGGGTGTCTTTATGAGGGGTCAAAACGCTTTACAGGCATCAAATTAATCCTTATTATGTTTTTAAGAGGCCATCTAGGAAAAAATATACTATTTTCATTTAGATATGGACAGCCAATGTTTATAAGGTAGGCATATGGCACACTCAAAGGCAAGCAAACGTCAGCATTAAAAGCATGCGCTCTGCCATCAAAGACCCCGCATTTAACACCCGAAGTACTACCACTGGTTGTGTTTCTAAGTTAAGTTGTTTACTTGGGATTCAGCGTTCTTGCCTACAAAATGGGAATAAAAATGGCTTTTGGTAATTTTTAGGATTAAGTAACACGTATAAAGTGCTTCTAATGTTACCTGCTATCTAATAATTTGGTCAATAAACCACAAACAGCATGCAGTAAGGTTTAGGTGTATGTAGACAGGAAATAATCTTTCTTTATCCTTCTCTTAGAGGTCCCACTGTATGATCTGGGAGAACAGGGTTTGTGAATATCATGTGGCAATTCCTGATGTTGACCTTTGCTGGTTTATTTTGTTTGTTTTGTTTTTATTTTGTTTATGCAAGACAGAGTTTCTCTGCGTAGCCCTGGCTGTCCTGGGACTCTCTTTGTAGAACAATATGGCCTTAAACTCAAAGATCTTGCAAGAGTGTTCTTGTGCACGTAGAGACCAGATGTCTGTGTCAGGTAGTTTTAGTAATTACTTTCCACCTTATTTTTTGAAACAAGCCTCTCACTAAACCTGGAACTCAACAATTCAGCTAGGCTGGCAGGTGAGCAGGGCCCAGGAATCCTCCTTTCTCTGCCTCCTCAAGACAAGTATTACAGATTTGTGCTGCCTGGGCTGGGGATTGACTGACTCTCCCACTTTGGTTGGCAAACAATCTACTGACTGAGCAATCTCCTCAGCCTCTAAATTATGCCTTTTTGAGCTTTTAATACAGTATATTGCTTAAAGATTTCTAACAGTCTCTGTCATTCAGTTTATCTGCCAAGTCCCCTCAGCACACAGTTGTTATGTACCCAATTTTAATTTGTGTTTATTTGTATGTTTCTTCAGAAACCCGACTTTACCCATATGTGGGGCATGAATCATCAGGATGATGGAAAGTTCTTTAATGAAAGGGACCACAGCTTCTCCTTCTGTTGTATCCCCCTAGGCTATCAGTCATAATGCTTGGAAATATGTATTGAGCACCCAGTTGACAAGACGTTCACACAACTAGGATAGCAGGAAGATGTCCAAGAGATTCCTGGGGTGGCAAGCTGAGAAACAAGAGAGCAGGGTTGTACATATCTGAGTTTTAATGAGGACAGTTTCATGAGACAAAGCCCTACTTTTTCTCTCTCAAGCCTTTTCATGCATGTAGGCATTTTATGTCTAAGCATTTCCAATGTCTCTTAAAGTGTATTCTTATATAATTTGTATCCCTTCCTTTCCAAGAAAGATGACCCTAACTGAAAGGTGAAAGAATGCTACAATTTATATAATAGTATTATATTTTCTTTCTAATATTCTCCAATTATGGAGAGCTTTAAGATTGTCTCTGTTAGCTAACTATGCCATGTACTATAATTTAAAAAATGAGTTCATTTTACCATTTTATCTTCTTGTATTATATCATCATCAGAATTTCAACAGTGTATGTGACTAGCATATGAATATCTAAAAACAAATCATACATTCTTTGGCTAGTACAGAACATATTTAAGTTACAATTTGATATATGTATATATTAATTTAATATGGGAGACATGCTGGGGGCCACTTGTATATTAAGAAAACAAAAGAAATCATTTTTTTTTACTTTAAAATTGTTCTTCAAAACAAAGGGCTATAAATGCCAGAAGACGAGAGAAAATTACATAAGCTGTGAGATAATAAACTGGAGATAGTGTCTGCCTAGGAAACACTGGTATATAATGGACAGAGTCATTCTGTGCTAGGAAAAGTAGCCAAATGGTCTTCACTTCAGAGAGATGCCATGAGCCAGAAGTCAGGCACATTCGGATTGAACCTATTCAAGTACTTCCTAGCATTTAGAGCAAATATAAATGTGCTGTATGCAGTCATAAACAGGTTTATAATAGATTCTGGTTAAAATATTTTACGGAGATACACTAATAGCTTTTAGGAAGTAATTATGTTTTAAAGAGCATTTTGATATGTAACCAGTCTAGGCGTCTGTGATCAGCTGTTACACCAATTAACCCAATAAAGACAATGTGGCACATACAACCCATGGAATTCTGTCTATGTCATTTTCAGGAGGATGAGTGGGACTGCACATGATTACATTGAAGAAAGAGTCAGACTGAGAAAGGCAATTATTAAGTATTTTCTCTTATATGTGTAAGCTGGACAAAAGATACACGTAAAGGGCATGGAAGGGAGAGGCATCTAATGAAGAGGGAAAGGGGTTTAAAGTGTGGGGAGTGAGCAGAAAACCCGAGGGTAACAGGGAGAAGAAAGACAAATATTACATGTTTTCCCTCACATGCAGAAGCTTGATTTAGACATTTGTATGCACATACGTATATAGTTATGTGCACATAGGTATAAGCATGTCAGGAAAGCAGAGGAGCACTAACTGGGAGGAGGGAGAGAGCCAGCAGGAGGGTATAAGGAAAGATACTGAGTGGTGAATATGAAAAAAAAGGCAATTCATCATACAGATATGCAAATATCATGATGAAACTTACTATTTTGTATGACAATTAAAAAAAAGGAATCCCACAAAGAAAAAAAACCCCTGAAGTTTAATCAAACCTATATTTCTGAGACTTCTCACCGATATTAATGTTGTTGTCCATATTGTATGATGTATACGAGGGGTCAAGAGAATGGAATGTCAACAGAACAAAATAATCTTAGACGTCAGCACATGTCTGACCTAAAATAAGTTTGATCTTTTCTCTAAGCATATCAGGAACCAGTAGTAATTAATTACAATACAAAGGCTAATACTCAGCAAGGTTAGCAGTCCCTGGGTCTTGCATGTTCATTGCTCTCATAGCAAGCATCTTCACTGTAGGTACTGCATTAAGGCGACACTCAGATAATCAGTGCACTTGAAGTCGATGAGGGCTCATTTGCCTCGATGTGATTGGAGTGGCTCCTTTCATTTGCTTTCACCTTCTTGCTCTCAAGCATCATTACTTTCTGTCCTTTGTTCAGAAGAATAAGCCACGAAGCCCAATATACCGGGGAATGTCTGCACTTCCCAATTAGAGCTCTTTTGGAGCAAATGTACACTGGATTGTTTGAGAAGACCGCTAGCAATTTGAAGCACAATATTGGAATATAGAGAGAAAATTATGCAACCAGACACTTTTATGAATTGCTAGGCTGATTTTTAAAAATCTATTTATAGAAGTATTTTTATTACTTATTTATTTTTATTGGATATTTTCTTTATTTACATTTCAAATGTTATCCCCTTTCCTGGATCTCCCCAAAACCTCCTATCCCATCCCCGCTCCTCTGCTTCTATGAGGGTGTTCCCTCACCCATCCACCCACTCCTGCCTCCCTTCCCTCAAATTCCCCTACACTGGGGCACGGAGCCTTCACAGAACCAAGGGCCTCTTCTCCCATTGATGCCCGACAAGAGGTATTTTTTTAAAAACCTTCAATTTTTTATGCAGTAGTTCTATGTGAAATGTAATGCTTTATATATAAAAAGGCTAGCTGGGTGCACTCCAGGTATGACATCAGTTAACTATGTGTAACATGGATATGCTCAAGTTGATAAAAGGAAAATAACCCTTTTCCTTTATTGTTGATAATTTCCTTTATTGTATATAATTAAACAAAGTCATGACCACCAAGTAATATGAAGCTATGTAGGTGAAAGATAAAGTAGCAAAGATACTGGCAAATATTTCTTCTCCTAGACGTCATCCCAGTTGTTATATAGTATATGGTTGACAAATAGGCATTGATCTCAGCAGGCACGGTCATTTGAAGAGTCAAAAAGAAAAAGATAGTCCTAAGTGCCTGAAGCCCTTCTTGGTATCCGCTGTTCCATACTGCCGCCATTCAGAATTATTCTGATTTTTTTCATACCAAAAAGGAAGTGCATGGAAAATTGTGCAAGATTTGTTAGTTATGAAATATGTTTTGGAGTTACATTAATTAAGTACAACAAAGAAGCACACAATATACATTCCCCCAATGTGAGTGGATGCCTACCTGGCAAATTCCACTCAGATCAAATCAGAGAATCTTGGATACATCTAGATACAATGTCTCTCTAAAATCAAAATGTCAAAAAGTTACTTATTTTATTCTAGTAGTGCTCAAAAGCCATGCCTTTGAACTACAAACTTATATTTCCATTTGCCGTCCAGCAGAGAGGGCTTTACATATGCCAACCCACCCCCAACCCACCCATGGATTCTGACTTAACTTGTTTGCAGGAGGACTTAGGAACGAGAAACCCTTTAAAGGGTTCAGGGTGATTTCAGTGTGGACTCCTGGTTAAGAACTGTTGTTTTGCCTTGTGATTGAAAAGAACCCTA